>NC_137789.1:140548441-140737837 GCF_963383645.1 Muscardinus avellanarius
CCCAGTATTTGTGAAGCTAATACAGGAAGATCACAGGTTCACTTCTAGCCTCAGCAATTTAGTGAGGCCCTCCACAATTTTGTAAGACCCTGATTTAAAATAAAGAATATAATAGGGCAGTGGTAGATCAGAGGTAGAATGTCCCTGGGTTCAATCCCCAGTACAAACCCACCAACCAACCAACCAAACTATTGTCCACATGGAATTCATCTTAAGTATAAAGACATATATAAATTAAAATAGATAAATAAAATAGTTTATGCTTATGATAACCAAAAATAAGATAGAATAGCCATTTTAATTTCAGATATAACATCTCTAAGAACAAGGAAATTTACCAGGGATAAAGAGATGGATATTGAATCAGAGTTTAATACTCCAGAAAGACAGAGCAATGCTTAATTATACATGCTTACCAATAGAGAATTGACATATGCAATGCAAAAACTGAAAGAACTATAAGGTCAAGTAGAAGAATCTATCATTATCATTGGAGACATAGTAACCCTTCATCAGAAATATAATTTATAGGAGGTAAAACTTATGTAAGAATATAGTTGAACTCACCAGTACTATCAGCTATATATAATTGACATGTAGGCTACTATAGCCCACAACAGAGAACTCATTTTTCCATGCCACCCACAACTTTCCTCAAGAAGCTATTGACCAAAAAGGTATTCAAGAAAAGGTATCCAACTTCATAAATGAAACAAAGGAGCAAACAAATAAATACACTAACAAGTAGATCAAGACAGACAAATTCAGTCAATATAAACTAATGTATGAAGAATAAAATCTACTTTAAAATAGGAAGCTTGGGATCTCTGGAATGGGAGTTTCTGGAGAAAAAAAAGTGATCAATAGATTCTAAGATACAGTTTAGAATTTTCAGGAAGAAATATTGACTGGTATATAAGAGTTCAGGTGGAGCTCACAATGAAACCCTTTTTGCACTGAATATAATACCTATAGTTGCATACCAAGGTAAACAATGATTACTTACTTAATGAAACATTAGTCTATATGTGTTGGATATTTCCAAGTCATCATAATCAGGTAACAACTTAGCTAATTTAAAAGTGTATACTTCAGAATTCCTATCCCAGTATAATTCCAAATTATGGTTGAAAAAACACAAAACATGTATGATATTTTAAGGGAGAAAGTCAAGCAAGTGCTGCCAGGAGGTTGACATGGACAGATATGCTCATGGATAGACACAAAACAAGTTAGCATATGTGGTTTGAAAGCTTTATATTTGACTTGTCTTCCACACAGTTGAGCCAGCCACAAGCAGTCCTTCCATGGGATGTTAAAATGCAGGCCCACAGTGGTGGTCATTACATATTGTGTTCTTGTCAGTTTTTATGGGCTCACCCTTCATAGGTTGACTTCAGCAGCTGGGTTTTGTTTGGATTTTCAGATTTTACTGAAATCACTGACTTGTTCAACTATGCCAGTGCTTTGGAGAAATTACTAATGATACTTTCCTAAATCCTCTGACTCCTTTATGATCTTTATCTCTCTAGCTCCTGCCACAGATTCAACATCTGAAATAAATCTCTTAATGTAATAACATTTTATTTTGTCTCTATATGCAAATATTCAGGAGATTCCGATATCAGTTTCATGAGTGCTTCTATGGATTGAGAACTTTAAGATGAGAAGTTTGGAACTGGTTTGTGGTCTGATACGATTTAACAGGATGGATTTTATTGTTGACAAGCAGAAACAGAACATGGTGGTACTTGTTAGTTCATGACACAAGCATTGCTGAAATTAATACCTGTAGACACTGAACGTGAACAATAAGCCACTAAGTGGCAGGTTGATGACATTGGATTAAATCTGTTATGAAAAAGACAGTACTTTGCACTCTCTGGACTAGGCACTTATTTTAGATATGGATTTGCCTTTCTGACATTAATTATTTGGCCAAAACTCCCAATTGAAGTCTAAAGGAATGACTTACTCACTTTCATTCATGTGATTGAGCATTGCTTCTGGGCAAGGAACTCATTTATATAAAAAGAAGCATCACAGTTATTGAAACTCATGGAATTCATTGGTCTGGTAACATCCCCCCACATGGCTTAACAGAATAGAGAGATGACCAACTGATAAACATTATGGCAGAGATGATAATAAAATTTTAGACTCAAGAGCTATGTCTTCTAGGATGTATTGTATTCTCTGAATCTATGATATATGTGCACTATTCTTTCATTTCTACAAGATATACTAATAGTGAGCATTACTCTAACTGTGGAGCCTAGTGGTTCACTAGAAATGTTATTTTCTGCTCAATCTGCAAATCTGGATTCTTCTGGTTTAGGAAATTTTGTTTCCAATGGAAGCATACTTCCTAAAAAGAAAACTATATAATAGTCCTGTTGAACTGAATGCTAGGGCTGCCTCTTAATAATATTGAGAATTTTGATGACAATAAATGAAAAGAGAAAATTAGCAGTATCTCTACTGTTTGGGGGTAATTGATCCTGACATCAAGAAATTTGGATCATTTATTTTAAAACTATAGGAAATATTGTGATTGAAATGTATGATATCCTATGGAATCTTGTTTAATATTCTTATTTTTTATTTAAAAAGGCTAATAATAAACTTATGAGTGTAACACTTTGAACAGCATATATAATTCAATAATAAAGATTTAGCAATGGAATTATGACCTCCTAAAGTAATTTCTAAAAGAAAGAAAAAGAAAGAAAAGGAGTCAGGCATGGTGGCACACACTTGTAAACTCAGCATTCATTCGGGAGGCAGATAGCAGAGGATTATGGTTCATGGGCAGACTCAGCTACTTAACAAGGCTCTTTGAAAATCTGTAAGATGCTGTTTCAAAAATTAAAAAAAAAAACTAAAATTACAGCTGGAGTGGTAGCTCAGAGGTACAATGCCCTGGGTTCCATCCCCAGTACTGCAAAAAGAAAAAAAAAAAGTATAGATATTGGAAGGAATTTTGAATATCAGACATCACCATGTAACTGATTGTACAAAAGAAACCTTTAATAGTAATATTTCTTTGTTTTGACAAAAATTTTTGTATTCAGATTTCATTTTTGTTCACTTTTTTCTCTTTTTCCTCAATTATCTAAAATAAGTAGAGGAATGAGTAATAATGATTAAATTTAAATCTTATTAATGGACTTCTGAGAAGATGGCAACCAAGAAAAGCAGTGTTTATGAGTCCTGCTAACACTTGATCTCTACTGCCACAAAATCAGTGCTTTTCATAGCCAGAAAACAGTATAAGCAGAGAAATAAAAACTGTAAATTCAAGGGACAAAGAAAAAAAAAAAAAGACTAGAAGAAGAACCAGAGACCAGAGAAGAAACCAGCCCATATTGTGGTGCACCAGTGCCATCTTCCCTCACAGCACCAGGCTCCAGAGAAGAAAGGTAAACAAGGAGTTGAAGTGAGCAGCTGCAAATTATTTGGGTGTAATTCAGCATATTTTACAGCGCAAAGAACGTCTAAAACTCCCAGTGGCCAAGCTCAGCATGCTCTCCAGGGACTCAGAATGGAGCTCAAAACCAGAAAAGAAATATGCCAGCCTCACGACCGAGGGCATGGCAGTGGCACATTATTGCCAGCAGCAGCTGCGAGTTCACTACACCCGCGACAGCTCCAGTTCAGTGCACTCAACAACCATAAGTGAAATTGTAGCCCCTAAAGGAGAAATCTCAGCACTGCACCACCAGGGACTTGTGCATCTTTAATAATCTCCCTGGATCTGAGATTTTGCAGTCCAACTCAGTGAAAGAGTAGAGGTGGCAGAGATACCACAACCTAGTTGCAGCTCCCTGTGGGAAAACACCCAGCCTGGAACCCCCACAGTCTTGCGCAGCCACGATTAACTCCCTGGGTCTGAGACTTTGCAATACAACCCAGTAAAGGAGTAGTGGTGACTGAGATACCACAGACTCGAGATCTAGAGCACCCTAAGTGAAGTCATAGTGACCCAGTGAAGAACCCAGAAAAGGCAAAACTTCTGAAATCATGGGAAAGTGGAATAACAATGGAGCAATGAATGCCCACAACCCCACAACATCAGAACCTGATAACACAGAAATTCAGAGATTTCCAGAAGATCAAATCAGGAATATAACTGTAGAAATAATACAGGACCTTCAAAAAGAATTTAGAGAGAGTTTAAAAGAAATAAAGGATACAATCATTGAAGTAAAGGCATCAATTCAAACTATAACCAAACAATTAGACCACAAGGAGAATAGAATCTTGCTCTTAGAAGATGATCACTCTGAAAATGAACGCAGAGTTTATAATTTAGAAAAAAAAAATACCAGACACCAGGAATTTGACATTGAAGAAATATGGGTCTATTTTAAGAGAACTACCCTAAGAATAAAAAGAATAGAAGAGGGAAAAGAAGGTGAAAACAAAGAGATCAATGATCTCTTCAAGGAAGTAATAGCAGAAAATTTTCCAAACATAGAGCAAGAGGTCCATACACAGGTCCAGGAAACTTATAGAACCCCGTTTAGACAGGATCAGAGAAGAGGTTCCTCATGCCACATAATTGTCAAAATGACCAATGTGGAAGCCAAGTTGAGAATCTTAAAGGCAACAAAAACAAAAAGCCAAGTGACATTCAGAAGAAAACCAATTAGAAATCACTCCAGACTTCCCAAACCAAGTCATGAAAGCCAGAAGTGTTTGGAGTAACATATTCCGAACTCTGAAAGAAAACAATTTCCAGCCAAATATTGTCTACCCAGAAAAACTATCTATAAAATTAGATGGGGAAATAAGAAGCTTCCATGACAAACAGAAACTGAAGAAATTTAAATCTTCAAAACCAGTGCTAGAGAAAATACTCAAGGAGATTAACTACAAAGAAGAAATAGATAATATACACCAGAACCAGAAAAACAAGATTTTCCATCCAGCAGACAACAAGCAAAGGAAAATAAACAGTATTTGAAACAGATAAAATCCGAGGCCAGGATTGGAGCCTGCTGAAGGGTTAGGCTGATGCCGGGGCCAGTGGCCAGTATCGGAGCCTGCTGTGAGGAAAGGCCGTTACTGGGGCCTCCGAGGACAGGATTGGAGCCTGCTAAGGGGTTAGGTTGATGCCAGAGTGAGTGGCCGGCATGAGAGCTTGCCATGAGGCAAGGCTGGCGCTGGGCCTCTGAGTCTGGGATTGGAGCCTGCAGAGGGGTTAGGCCGATGCAGGGGCCAGCAAGGCCAGGATCGGAGCCCGCCATGAGGCAAGGCTGGAGCTGGGGCCTCTGAGGCCAGTATCAGAGCCGGCTGAGGGGTTAGGCTGGTGCTGGGGCCAGCGGCCAACATTGGAGCCTTCCGTGAGGCAAGGCCATTACTGAGGCCTCTGAGGCCGGGATCGGAGCCTGCCTTGAGGCTATACTGGTGCTGGCACCAGCGAGGCTGGGATTGTAGCCAGCTGAGGGGTTAGGCCGATGTCGGGGCCAGTGAGACCAGAATCGGGGCCTCCCATGAGGCAAGGCTGCTGCTTGAGCCAGTGAGGTCTGGATCAGTCCACCAGGTAGCCAGGCCACTACTGGGGCCATCAAGAGCGGGATCGGTACTTGCAATGTGGCATGCACAGAGAAATATCACAGAAAATAAAAATCAGATGCTTCTCCTAATCAGCAAAAACTAGGAGGAAAGGAAGAGGTCGAGCTATAGAAAGGGCCCTATAGTCAAGCAACTAAGGTGACCAATCAGAGGGTATGGAATAGGGGAGAATGGAGCCTCTTTAAAACTCAGGAGGTACATAACAAAATGTATCATAGTTAATCACCAAACAAGCATGGGATCGAGGGAGGGTGAGGGAATGGGATAGGGGCTGGATGCGGACTAATTGGATGATTTGTGCTTGTATATCCTCTCAAGTCTTATATTCCAATGTAATATATGATTACAATCCACCAATAAAAAATAAATAAAAAACAAAAAACAAACAAAAAAAAACAGTATTTGAAACAGATAAAATCTTAACATGTTAGGAATTAAAAATTCTCTCTCAATAATCACACTGAATGTAAATGGCCTCAACTCCCCAATAAAAAGACATAAAGTGGCAAAATGGATTGAAAACCAGAATCTTTCTATCTTCTGCTTACAAGAAACATACCTTACAACTAAAGATAGAAACAAATTCAAGGTAAAGAGCTGGAACAAGGTAATCCATGCTAATGGATCTTGAAGGCAAACATGCATAGCAACTATGATATCAGAAAAGTGAGATTACAAACCCAAACCTATTAGAAGAGACAAAGAAGGTCATATTTTACTGGTAAAAGAAATAATACAGCAAGAGGAAATAACAATAATCAACATCTATGCCCCAAACATAGGTGCAGGTACTTTTGTAAATCAAACTCTTTGTGACATGAAGTCACATATAAATCCCGATACAATAATATTGAGAGACTTTAACATACCTTTCACAACATTAGACTGATATTCCAGCCAAAAGATCAGTAAAGATGCCTCAGAACTAAAGCACACCCATTAATCAACTGGAGCTGTTGGAAACATATAGAATATTTCACCCAACTACAGCAGAGTTTACATTTCTCTCAGCTCCTCAAGAAAAGTTCTCCAAAATAGACCACATCCTGGGACACAAAATGAGCACCAGCAAATTAAAAAGTGTTACATACTTTCCTGTCTCATTTCAGACCATAATAGAATGAAACTAGAAATCAACTATAAGAATACCAAGAGAAACAACATAAACATGTAGAGACTGAACACCACATTTCTGAATGAAGAATGGGTCATACAAGATGTAAGAGGTGAAATCAAGAAATTTCTAGAAACAAATGAAAATAAATACAACATATCAAAACCTCTGGGACACTTTGAAGGCAGTATTAAGAGGAAAATTAATAGCACTGTGTGCTCACATAAGAAAAACAGAAAATATTCAAATAAATAACCTAATGACACACTTCAAGGCCCTTGAAAAGCAGGAACAATTGAACCCCAAAGCCAGTAGAAGACAGGAAATTATTAAAATCAGAGCAGAAATTAATGAAATAGAGAACTTAAAAATTACAGAAAATCAACAAAACCAAAAGCTGGTTTCTTGAAAAAAATAACAAGATAAATAAACCACTAGCCAACCTAACTAAAAATAAGAGAGAACCCAAATTATGAAGATAAGAGATGAAAAAGGAGACATTACTACTGACAGTGTAGAAATCCAGAGGATTATTAGAAACTACTCTGAACAACTATATTCCAGCAAAATGGAAAATCTGGAGGAAATTGACAACTTTCTAGGTAAATACAACCTTTTTACACTGAGTCAAGAAGATATAGAACACTTAAACCAACCAATAACAATCAAAGAGATTGAAACATCAATAAAGAGCTTAACATCTAAAGAGCTTAGAAAAGCCCAGGACCATATTGTTTAAAAGTGAATTCTATAAAATCTTTATAGAAGTGCTAACCCCAATACTCTTCAAACTATTTCATGAAATAGAAAAAAGTGGGACTCTCTTAAATACATTCTATGAAGCCAACATCACATTAATACCCAAACAGAATAAAGACAGTTCAAGGACAAAAAACTACAGGCAGGCATATATCTCTGATGACCTTGGATGTAAAACTATTAAACAAAATCCTAACAACACGCATTCAAAACCACATCAAGAAAATCATACACCATGACCAGGTAGGGTTCATCCCAGGGATGCAAGGCTGGTTCAACATATGTAAATCAATCCATGTAATTCATCATATAAACAGAATCAAAGACAAAAATCACATGATCATTTCAATAGATGCTGAAAATGCATTTGATAAAATCCAACATCCATTTATGATAAAAAAAAACACGGCATAAAATTGGAATAGAAGGAACATATCTCAACATCATAAAGGCAATCTACAATAAGCCCACAGCCAATGTCATATTAAATGGGGAAAATCTTCAAGAATTCCCCCTAAAAACAGGAACAAGACAACGATGCCCATTTTCACCACTTCTCTTCAATATAGTATTTGAGACTCTAGCTAGAGCAATAAGGCAAGAAAAGGAAATCAAAGTAGTACAAATAGGAAAGGAAGAACTCAAACTTTCACTATTTGCAGATGACATGATACTATATTTAGAAAATTCAACAAATTCAACCAAAAGACATATAGAACTTATCAACAAATTCAGCAAAGTGTCTGGATGCAAAATCAATCTTAAAAAATCAGAAGCTTTTCTGTACACCAACCATAAATCTACTGAAAAAGAAATTCAGAAAACACTTCCACTCAGGATATCCCACAAAAAAAAAATACTTAGGAATAAACTTAACCAAATAGGTCAAAGATCTCTACAAAGAAAATGATAAAACACTGAAAAAAGAAGTCAAAGAAGATCTTAGAAGATGGAAAGATCTTCCATGTTCATGGATTGGCAGAATAAATATTAAAACGGCTACCCTTCCCAAAGTTATCTACTGATTCAACACAATGCCCATTAAACTCCCAAAATCATTCCTCACAGACATATAAAAATCAGTCCTTAAATTTATTTGGAATAACAAAATCCCCAGAATAGCCAAAGTAGTTCTCAGCAACATAAACCATGCAGGAAGAATCAAAATACCTGACCTCAAACTATACTACAAAGCCATTGTAATAAAAACACAACATGGTACTGGCACAAAAACAGATACATAGACCAATGGAGCAGAATAAAAGAACCAGAAACCAGCTCACACACTTTCAGCCAATTGATTTTTCACAAAGGGGCCAAAAACATACACTGGAAAAAAGATAGCCTGTTCAACAAATGGTGTTAGCAAAACTGGTTAACCATATGCAGAAAATTGAAAATTAATTGCACTTTCTCACCCTGCACAAGAGTCAATTCAAGATGGATCAAAGACTTGGAAATTAAACCAGAGACCTTGAAGCTCCTTGAAGAGAGCATAGGTCCAAAACTGCAATACATAGGACAGATACAAACTTTCTCAACAAGACTCCAAAGGCACAAAAAACCAAAAGGTGAATCAATACGTGGGATTGCATGAAACTGAAGAGCTTCTGTTCAGCAAAGAACACTTTCAGGAAGCTCAATCAAGAGCCAACAGAATGGGAGAAAATTTTTGCTACTTACACCTCCAATAGGGGACTAATATCTAGAATATACAGAGAACTCAAGAAACTCAACACTAAAAAAAAAAATCATCCAAAAACAAAATGGCCAAGAAAACTAAATAGACACTTCAAGGAAGAAGAAATTCAAATGGCCAATAAATGCATGAAAAAATGCTCAACATCATTGGCAATCAAGAGATGCAAATCAAAACTACCCTGAGATTTCACCTAACTCCAACTAGAATAGCAGTCATTCAAAACACAAACAACAAATGGTGAGGATGTGGAGAAGTGGGAACTCTAAAACATTGTTGGTGGAATTGCAAATTAGTGCAACCACTTTGGAAAACAGTATGGAGGATCCTCAGAAGAATGGGAACAAATCTACCATTTGATCCAGCAAGACCACTTTTGGGTATCTACCCAAAAGGAAGGAAACCAAACTACCAAACTAATGCATATGTATCTATGTTCATAACTGCAAAATTCACCATAGCCATACTATGGAAACAACCAAGATGTTCATCTACAGATGAATGGATTACCAAACTGTTGGATATATACACAATGGAATTTTACTCAGCCATTAATAAAAACTCAATTACATCATTTTAAGGGAGATGGGTGGAACTGGAGGACATTATGCTAAGTGAGATTAGTCAGTCACAAAAAATAAGAAATCAGATGTTTTTCCTAATATGTGAAAGCTAAGGAGAAATGGGTCATAGGAGAAACTCTAGATGAAATGGGAAATCCTCTAAAGGAGCAAACAGACAACCTAAATAAGAGGATGGGAGGGAGGAAAAAGGAAATTCTCTAAAACACACAATGTACTTAAACATATTGAAGTCAACCACTAAGCCAAACAAGGGAAGGAAGGATGGATAGAGATGGTTTGGGAATTAGGTAGGGGTTAAATAGGTGATGTGTACATATATGTTCACACAAGTTTTTTACCCCAATATGAAGTATGAATATAATGTACCAATAAAAAATTAAACAAAAATCTTATCATTGTAGATTCACAAAATCAAAGGCTTGGTTTGAATCTGGGTGAGGAGGATAATTATAAATACAGATAAATAAAAAGGAAAAACATAATGACAGTTTATATATCCTCTTTTAGAAAAGTTTAATATGTTTTCAGTTTTACTATGAATAATTGTATTGTTTTGTATGCACTGATATCTTTGTTATTGAGTATTATTAGAAGAGAAATTTAATTAGAGGAGAAAATTAGAAGATTCGTATGGAAGACAAACTGAAAGAGATTGTCAATTATGATTGTACTAAGCTGAGTGTAAGATGGGAATGTTTTCTCCAAAGGCCCATGTAATGAATGCATGGTAGTCTCTCAAAATAGATAATCATCTGGAACCTGCAATTGATTTAATTTGAAAAAAAATATTGTGCAAACATAATTGTCTTGGTCAGCATTATTACCACTATAACCCAAGACAACTAATCACACAACTTACAGGAAGAAAGATTTATTTGCTCACAGATTTTGGAGATCTTAAGAGTTCAGCCTATGTCAGGCCAGGATCTCTGGGTATGACAGCAGAAAGCAGAGCAGAGAGATAAAGTCCTCTGCTCTCATTTCATGGAGGCCAGAAGGAACCAAGGGGTTCAAAGACAAGATCACAGTTCCTAAGTCCACACCCCAGAAACCCGTCTTCTCCTGCCACATCTCACTGGCCTAGGTTTCCACCCAGAAAATTCATTCCAATGAATTTTTCTACTGATGAGATTACAGCCCTCATAATTTAGCTATTTTGACTCTGAAGCTTAATACATGAGTTACTTATAGGACTTTATTTATTTTTTATTTTGGTGGTGGTACTGGGGTTCCTGGGAACCCTTCTACCTTCGGGCTACATTTTCAGACCCATTTTTATATTTTTATTTGGAAACAGGGTGAACCTGCACAATTCTCCTGTCTCCACCTCCCAAGCACAGGGATTATAAGCGTGCACCACCACGCCCGGCATAGGACTTTCGATTTTTAATTATAACAATAAATAAGTTTAGGATCTCAAAATGTGTTTATTTTTATTTTCTGAATGGGTTATAAATCCAGATACAAAACTGTAAAAATATAAGAAAGCCAGAAGACAAGAATGGAGGCCCTATGAACACCAATAAAAAGATCACAGTGATGTTGCCACAAGTCATGTGAGACCTGCAGCCACTAGCAGCTGGAAAACACAGGAAACATATTTTTTTTCTTAGCAACTTTAGAAGAAACATAGACCTCCTAGCACCTTGATTTTGGACTTTTGGTTTCCAGAATGATGAAAATATAAATTTCTGTTGTTTTAAGTCACTAAATCTTTGGCAATGTGTATGGCAACCCTATGAAGCTAAAATAACACATTAGCGCAGGCTATCGTTCTAGGTTACAGATGATGAAAATAGAAATCTGTTATTGACTTGGAAGATGAGTAACAAAATACATTACTTTATAAATTAAGTAGATACAATATGAAATGAATAAAAAGGTGCCTGGCAACCAATTCATTGTCCCAAGCACCAGTCAACTCCATCCCATCAGGACTCCTGAAGCTCCCATCATAACAGAAACATCTTTGCATAGAATTCTCTACAAGTACTCTTTTCCTGGGCCTTCCTTAGTAGCCAGACATTTTCCCCAAAAGCTCTTTTCTTGACCCATGCAAGGATTTTGGGCAGACTATATCACATTATTTTATCTTATTTTCCATTCTGGACATCCACTCCCGAAAAATCTCCTTTTGTAGATTACATATTATCTCCAGAAAATAACATTAATATTTATAATTGACAGAGATGTGTTTGTTTACTATGACAATTTTTTTTCAGAAAATGACAAAGGAAATTTTCTTTATTTTTTGTAAAATACACACAAAAACTACTGGAAGTATCTTTTGGCCTATAAGTATCTGGCCCCAAATTTATTTTAACTTAACAAATTATATAAAAATGGAATATTAAGGGACTTTAAATAACATCAAATCTAGCTACATAATTGTATATGAGATTAAGCCAACAATCAAGGATAATTATTCTCAGTGTCACAAAAAAACTTAAGAGATAGCCTAGAACTTTAGTTGATACAGTTTTATGACCTTTCTACTATGTGCTTTATTCAGAGAATGAAGGGATATCTAGTTAATATAATAACATTCTAAAACATCAAATGAAAAGCATAATTATGCAACATACATCTTGTGGCAGAAGACAAGTTCTAGGGAAGTAATAAAATAACACTATGGCTCTGTATTAACTATTCACAATTGTTAGAACAATGAGACAACACTTTTCTGTTGTTGAAGCCACCTAGTTCTTGCTACTGTATTCCAGCAGACATAGCAATCTACATCAGTGGGAAAGAAGAAAGCAATAATTCTTTTCTGAACATCAAAAGGCTATGTTCTAAGAAGCAGGCTCTATTTATATTTGGCTTATGTTATTAATGGGACATCTAAAGTATTACAGTATGTGGCAAATATATTAACAAGAAAAAAGACAAAAAGAAGATTGGCTAAGCATGTTTATGATTTGATGAATTTTATCTTCAGTAATGTTAATAAGTTGGTGTGATAGCAATTAATATCTTAACATAATAATTATACTTATTATAATTCAATTTCTTTTTTTGTGTGTGTGGTACTGGGGTTCCTGGAAGCCCTTCTACCTCTGGGCTACACTCCTGGACCTATTTTTACATTTTTATTTGAAACAGGGTCTCCTAAGCCAGTGCGCGCGGCTGGCTTCGAATCTGTGCGATCCTCCTGTCTCTGCCTCCCAAGTGCGGGGAGTACAAGCATGTGCCACCACGCCCAGTTTATAATTCAATCTATAATCTAAGTTTTATAAGCAAAAATAATATTTAAAAATATAAATTATATAATTTATAAACAGAAATACTGTATAAAGCATTATTAAAATGCATACTAAAATTGTTGGATTTGGTTATAAAATCCCAACACTGCTACTTTTTAGAGTCAGCATGGGGAGACCTCAGTTACTAAAGGATGATCCTACCCTATTTCCTACCTAAAAAAGGCCTGTATTTTAGATCTTGATAGTTGTATAGTACTCTTGAATTCTAATTCACTTGTAAATTCTGATTTACTTTTTATCTTAGTAATACAATTCACTAAACAAATTCTGTACTACATACTACAGATGCATTGTCTTATTTAATACACTTAAGAAGGGACTAAGCTATTATAGAGATCAGTGTGGTAAGTCCTTAGAAAACTGGTAATGAATGCATCATATGATCCAGCCATACCACTACTGGATATCTTTCCAAAAGGTTTGAAACTAGAGAACTACAATAATATATGCATACCCATGTTCAGAGGAGCACCATTCATAATAGCCAAACTATTGAACCAACAAACCAACCTAGGTGTCCATAACAAATGAATAGATTACAAAATTATGGAAGATATATACAATAAAATTCTACTCAGCAATAAAGAAAAACAAAATTATATCATTTGCAAGAAAATAGAAGGACTTGGAGAACATTATTATAAGTGAGATTGAACAATGCCAAAGTGAAGAGTCATATGTTTTCCTTAATATGTGTAGGATAGGAAGTAAGTGGGACTCCAGATAATGAGAAAAACACTCAGGGGAGCCGGAAATACATAAGGGTAGAGGTGGAGGAAGATTTAGGTTTATTAATAGGAATACTACCATAGACTATGCATATACATGTGAATATATACCAACATCAATCTGGGTACTCTGTATTGTAAGATAGGAAAATAAGGAGGAGACATCAAGAGCTTGTGTATGTATGTCATTGTCAGCATGGTTTACATTATGATGTGAGACTATAATGCACTGAAATATTATGTTTTCATTTTTGAGATGGGAATCAAGGTTCATTGAAGTAATTATCTATACCCTAATAACATTAAGTGGTGAAATTGAATTTGAAACTTGCCTCAACTTGAAGCAATACCTTCTTTTAAATTTTTTCTATCACCTTCTTCATCTTTCTTAATAGTTACCTTCTTCCCTTAATTCTAAAAGTTGCTCTTACTCACCTTCTAGATTCTTTGAGGGAAACATAATAGATGACCTAAGGCTATAATTTAAATAGTTGACTCTAAACAAGCATTAACCAGTAGAAATGTAAAATAATCATATATAATTTTAAAGTTTCTATTAGTCACATTGAAAAGAGCAAAAATAAATAGGTGATACAAATGCCCATGATATATTTGATTTAACTCAATAATCCAGATAATACCTCTTTAACATATAAAAATATAAGCATATAGAATTATGGAAATGGTTTATACTTAAACCCTACTCAGAGTAGCTCTATTTCAAATTACCTGTAACAGGGACTGAGATTGTATTATATTTTGTAGACTGTAGTGTTAGAAAATAGGGTGAGTGTGGTGTGAGTCCGCATCTTTCAGAAGTCTGTTACTGAAGGCAAGGAACTCAACTTGATTGTACCTTCATTAACTTATTTGCTTCTTTTGTCATTAGTCATAAATTACACAAACCTCTGAGGGAAGATCTCATAAAATAATTGTACTACACAGAGTTAAACCGGCAAGAATGAGTATTCAAGACTATTGTAATAGGAGAGAGATAAAATTCTACTCTGCTGGGAAAAAAAAAAGAATAAACAATTTTGAAGAAATGTGTTTGAGGGGAAACATTGCTGAACTGCCTTTGATAATTGCCCTTACTCAAAATAAAACTAACTTTACTCATACCTTTATAATAAGAGGTCATTTTTATACTCTGACCAAAGCACCCCCAAAGTACCCATGATTCTCTCATAGGAACTGGGAGATAAGAACACTGTCATCTTTGATTATTACATTGAAAAGAAGGAATTATTCTTGATTAAGACATATCCTGTGTCCTGAAGCTGGAAAGAGGCTTTTAAGAAGATTTACATACAATTCAAAGGGATCACAGAAAGAATTTGCAATTGCAAGTTTTCCAAATTAAATGCTCTAAGAAAATGCAGGTAAGGGACCCACAGTTAGAAAGAATAAAGTCTAAAGTTCAGTCAAAATGAGTTGAATTTTAAGGTTGTCTTTGTTAATTACTCTCTTCTCCCCACCTCTGTCCTCAATTTTAATGAACAAAAAAATCTCCTTTAAACTCACCAGGTTTTCCAAATTTTCCTAGTTCTTTAAACACACATAGGCTTTCCTTAGACTTCCATAAATTTATTTTTATGGTTCTTAAGTCTGTTTTTCTTTAAGAAGAAAATATATTTCTCTTTATATTCTTGGTTATGAGGGGAATCTGAAATAACAAAAATTGAGACAGTGAAAGAAACCCTGTAGTTTCTCTTTCCTTTGTGCCCTCAGATGTCCATCAATAATCATATTCAGGAGGACAGAGACAGTGGGGGCTCCACCCTAAATCAAAGTCCACAAACACAAGCAGAGAAAACAGAAAGGGATGCAAGATGAAGGGGACACTAAAGGGGGTGGGGAGAAGGAAAGACAGTGATATGGATTTTAATTATACCAGGGAGAATAGAAGAAAATTTCACTGAAGCCAAGAATTACATCTCTGATAAGAGGGCCCTAGCTTTGTGACTACAAATATGCCATATAGTCAATGCTAAGATAGAGCCACCTAAGAAAAATAATTCAACCATCCTTAGAAAAAGTCCTTTCTTTATTGATTCAGACTTCTGAGTCAAGTTACTGCAACAGATGCTTTTCCTATATCTTCTGGGAACTTGTAAGGATACTTGGCAATTGGGAATACCCAGTTGGAAATGAGAAAGCAAAGACAATCAGCAAGGTGAGAGTCAATCAGAGTGAGAGATAAAACTTATGAGACTGTAAAAAGATGGTTGTAATATTTTACAAAATTCATTTTTTTTTTGGTTTCTGACCCAGAAAGACACAGTGGGAGAAAAGAACACAGCGCCGTAAAATGTCTTAGAAACTCCTTTACATAGAGATATTACAAATAGGTGTCTGCATGATATTTAGCAATTAAATACCAATTCAAAAAGTATTGATTGTTTAATAGAAACTCTCAATTTTTATGAAAGATATTAGTTTTTGATGGGGGAGGCACACGGTAGATTATGAAACTCATTCCATTTCCCACCTGTAATAAAATCACTGAGAAGTTTCACAAACTTTGGATAGTTGATAACTCCACTCCATTTTATGTGGAAAACAATATTCTGAGTGCTTGAATCCCCTATTGTGAGGTATTTTATTACTTGTAGCCATAGACATTTCAAATTAATATATTTAAGACTCTAGGTGCTTACAGAAAAACTTCTGAGGACATAGTTTTTTTTACATAAATCTTTTATTTAAAAAGTTTTTATTGATCAATTAGCATTTCCTATTTTCTTTGAGTTTAAAGGTAACTATTCTAGCATTTTTCTAGCTATTTTTTTTCTGGAAAATATCTTGGCATTACCATTTACTCTTACCTGAGAAAATGCAACATATATAAATATCATTCTCTCTTTCAGGACTTTCCAAGTTACTAATTTAGCGGGAATTTACAAAGAAGTAATAATTCTGGGAAAAGTTTATTTTGCATGGCATAAACTCAATGATAGTTTCTCACTGGTGGCTGTTAGCTGATGTACCCCTCATTAATAAGTCTGAGGATCAATAGTTGAATTAAGAGGGAGATGAAAAGGCTTCAATGACTCTACAGGTAAGATGTAGATTGATGATGTTTACTTATCTAATGTAAAATACAACTGTTGACATATTGAAGTCTCATGGCCACTTATCTCCAGTGTGAGTTTGTGTGCCCCCCACACACACACAATCAGCATTTTTCCCAGTTGTGATTATCTATATTCATCTTTGGTAAATTTCAGAATATCAAAGGTCTCCTGAAGAGCTCATGTATGGATGTTCAAGGTTGCTATAATTAAGTCAGAAAATTGTAATCTCATCAGTGGATACATTTACTGTAATGGATTTATTGCATGGTAACCTTGGCCAGGAGGTTGTGTCTCAATTAGTTGAGGTCTTGAGAATGCAGCCTTAAGGATTGTGTTTAAATTGCCTTGCTTCTTTGGTAAGACATTAGACTTGCTTCTAATGTCTCCGATATAAGGAGCAGAGCCTTTGCATTATTCCTTCATCTGCCATGTCCTGAGCTATGCAGGCATGGCATGAAATGAACTAAACCCTGAAATCTACAAAAACTGTGAGCAAATAAAATTGTCCTTTATCTAAGTTGTGAGGTCAATTGCTTTGAATTATATCTGTGAGAATACTGAATGAAACATCAAGTTACTTAAACCTCTTGGGAATTTAAGAACTATAATATTCAGGTAGCAACAGCTACCCTAATGTGATGTTATGAATTTCATAGATAATCTATTTGAAATAGAAATATCAGTTTCTTAGTGGATACCTTATTAAATGGCAGATATTTGTTTTCTATAGAGGTGCTATTGTCTTGAATATCATTTTTGTTTCTGGCCTTTTAAATAGGATGGGGGAAGATAAAAGTTCATTTAAGCATACTAAATAACCTCTAAAGAAATGTTGAAGTTAATTCCTTGGATTGACTTTCTGTATAGGGAACACTGAAGCACCTGCAATCTCAGAAACAACCGCATGCATACCAAAATTCAGATGATTACATAAAACCTACCACCATCTAATATATCCCATAAAACATGTGCTGAAATCTAATATCTCAATTTATTCATTGAAAAATACCTTCCAAACACTCTGATACAAGATACTCTATTTAAATAACTTTTTAAAAGCTATCTATTTTCATATATTTTATTTTCTTCAGTAAATTAAAAAGAGAGTAGAAATATCTGTTAAAATTATTTAAAAGCATATTCACAATATATATCTTCTACATATTAAAATATTTATATTACCTATATGTACTTATTTTATGTTTTGGAATATATATTTTTATTTTTTTAGAAAAAGGTATGCTTAATTTTTATATATCTGAAAATCTGAGGCAAATTAAAGAGCCAAAAATGGGAGGTTTGTTGGAATATGTTGATTGTTTTGCATGAACTAAAAATAGCATTATGTGAATTAGTAACTTCTTTTTAGAAAGAAGTGCTAAATTTTTATTTATATATCTAAAGTTTTTAAATTCAATTTATGTCTATATGAACTCATATAAAAATTTTAAAATGACAACCTTATTGAATATAGTGATTAACTAATATTTAGATCTTTCATCAAAAAAGAAGGGAGAGAAGGGAAAGAAAAAGAAAATACTAAGATGCATAATTTTTACAGAAAAGGGGTGTAATTCTCAAGAAAATGGCAAAACAAACATCAAAATTTAGAGACACAATTTAGATATGTAGTTAGTATGATACTTAAGAAATTTTTTTTCTAGAACACTTTATATTGGTGAATTGTCCGGTACAAAAATTGTTCTTACTATATCTTTATAGAATTAGCTCAAAAACAGCCTACCTATATGACCACCCATGACTTAGGCATTGTGGCAGGTGGAAATAAGATGTGTGCACTCTAGTTATTCTTTGAAAATGTTGTATTAAAATTTAAAATGCTGCCATTCTATAACATAAAACTAGAACAAAGAAATTTACTGTTGAATAATTCCCATATTCAAAATTTCCTTATTTTTTTCTATCTTTTACTTACTACACTTTTAACTTAAAAAGCCTATGTTTTTTTTTTTTTGGTTCAATTATTTATTTAAAAAGTACTCCTTTTTCCACACAATACAAATTTTCCACCTTCATTCTGAGCTCCTATGATGTAGTTCTTCTTTTATAATATTTAGGTATAGCAAGATGGGGTTTGGTGAAATCTTAGAGTATTTGGTTAAATTTAATATTGAAGAATGATTCATCATTGACATTCATTATCATTATATTTATTTCTTTTTTATTTATTTTGGTGGTACTGGGTTTCCTGGAAACCCTTCTATCTCCAGGCTACACTCTCAATCCAATTTTGTACTTTTATTTGGAAACAGGGTCTCTTAAGCCAGAGAGGCTGGCTTCAAACCTCCGCAATCCTCCTCTGTCTGCCTCCCAAGCGTGGGGATTACAAGTGTGCGCCACCACACCTGGCTATTATTTTTAAATAAGAAAAAAAATCATAGATAATTATCCTAAAGAAAATAGAAGTTATCAAGTCCAGCTCCTTCATTTCACAAAAGAGGGAAATAGAGAATTAATAAAGTAAGTCAAAGGAAAATGCAATGATATAACTGAGACCTGTACTTGAACTTCACTGAATTTCCTAGGCCATTTCTTTTCTTAGTATTTCAATTATAAAACCAGTGCCTATCTCACAGAGTGTTTGAAAATATAAAATGCTAAGTCCATATAGGTAGCAAATTGTAGATTTTGGAAAAGGTTAGTTTTTCCATGTGCCAGGGCATCATTTTAAGGAGTCATTCCCCAATCACGTCAAAAGTAGAGTACTTTTAACAGAGACTGGTTCAAGGCATAAAATCAATACTGTATGATGTTTTACCTGCAATAGGATCTAGCCTGTTTCAGACTCACTGATATTTAGTAACCTCCTTAAAAAAATCACCAAGGAAATCTCAGATAAGACAAATACCAGTCTCCTAGAGGATTTATATATAAACCATGTGTACTATGATTCAATTTAGTAATAAATAGAATGCAGGCAATCCCAAGATGCTCATTTTCAATAAACATATAAAAAAATCAGTGAGGAGGCTGGGAACACTCTAAAGCTTAAAGAAATTCCAATTCCTGACACATTAAATGGGAAGGTTGAATGCTTTTCTCCTCAACATTACTGGGAAGTTTGGATACTTAGTTTGGATTTTTTTAAAAAAAAGGCTGAGCTGCAGCTCAGTAGTAAAGTGCTTGTCTAGGATCTGTGAAGCCCTAGGTTCAATCCCCAGTACTGGGAGGAAAACGTATGATCATATCCAGGTTAATTAGAAGTGTTAGTGTATTTCTTTCACAATTTATTAAATTTTTTTATTGGAGCATTGCAGTCATATATATTAATGGGATAAAAGACTAGTGGAGACAAACACACACACATCACACAATTAGCCCTGCAACAGTTCTATTGCCCCTTCTTTTTAGACTGGTAACAGTTTAAGACATATTGGAGGGAAGATGGCAACCGAGAAAAGCGGGGCTTAAGAGCCCCGCTAACAACCAATCTCTAATACCACAAAATCAGCACCTTTCATAGCCAGAAAACACCATCACCAGAGAAACAAAAAAATTACCAGCCCCAGAGAGGAGGGGGGTCTCATAACAGAGCTCAAAGCCACAGAGGAGATATGCTGGCCTCACGGCCGAGGACACAACAGCAGCGCCTTACTGCTGGCAGCAGCGGCGAGCTCACCGGACGGCTACGGCTACAGACCAACGCACTCAACAGTCCACCAGGCTCCAGAGAGGAGCGGCGGACAGCGAGCCAAGGTGAGCCGCTGCGGAAGAGCCCAGACAGCGAGTTGAGGTGAGCCACTGCGGAAGAGCCCGGCGAGATTCAGCAGATTTTTCAGCGCAGGGAGCATCTAAAGCTCCCAGTGGCTGGGTTCAGCACACACTGCAGGGACTCAGAGTGGAGTTCAAAAGCAGAGAAGAAATACGCCAGCCTCATGGCTGAGGGTGTGGCAGTGGCGCCATATTGCCACCAGTGGCAGCGGCAGCAGCAGCGAATTCACTGAGTCTACTACAGCTCCATCTGCATATTCAACAACAGTGAGTCAATTTGCAGGCCCCAGAGGAGAAATACCAGTGCTGACTTCGAGTGGGGGAGTGGCGGTGGCAGAAATATCACACCATAGGAGAACACGCAACTTGGCACCCCCCATAGTCTAAAGCAGTCTCTACTGACTCTCTGGGTCTGAGACTTTGTGATACAACTCAGTAAAGGAGTAGTGGTGACTGAGATAACACAGACTCGAGATCCAGAGCACCTTAAGTGATGTTGTAGTGACCCAAGTGAAGAACCCAGAGAAGGCACAAACTCCGGAAATCATGGGAAAGAGGAATAACAATGGAGCAATGTATGCCCACAATCCCACAATATCAGAACCCGATAAAACAGAAATTCAGAGATTTTGAGAAGATCAAATCAGGAAAATATCTGTAGAAATAATACAGGTGTTTCGAAAAGAATTCAGAGAGAGCCAAAAAGAGATAAAGGATGCAATTAATGAAGTAAAGGCCTCAATTCAAAGCACAAACAACCAATTAGACCACATGGAGAATAGAATCTCGCTCTTAGAAGATGATCATTCCAAAAATGAACGCATAGTTTCTAATCTAGAAAAAAATATCCGACAGCAGGAATCTGACATTGAAGAAATATGGGCCCATTTTAAGAGAGCTAACCTAAGAATAATTGGAATAGAGGAGGGAAAAGAAAGTGAAACCAAAGGTATCAACAATATCTTCAAGGAAGTAATAGCAGAAAATTTTCCAGACATAGAGCAAGAGGTTGATACACAGGTCCAGGAAATTTATAGAACTCCCTTTAGACAGGATCGGAGAAGAGGATCCCCACGTCACATAATTGTCAAAATGACCAATGTGGAAGCCAAGCAGAGAATCTTAAAGGCAACAAAAACAAAGGGCCAAGTGACATTCAGAGGCAAACCAATTAGAGTCATTCCAGACTTCCCAAACCAAGTCATGAGAGCCAGAAGGGCTTGGAGTAACATATTCCAAACTCTGAAAGAAAACAACTTCCAGCCAAAAATTCCTACCCAGCAAAACTTTCTTTCAAATTAGATGGAGAAATAAGAAGCTTCCATGACAAACAGAAACTGAAGTAATTTATGTCTTCAAAACCAGCTCTAGAGAAAATACTCAAAGAGATTAACTACAAAGAAGAAATAGGTAACACACACCAGAACCAGAGAAACAAGATTTTCCATTCAACAGACAACTAAGATTAGTTATCTGTGGAGATTCATTATTTATGTTAGTCTTATACCTATCTCTAAATTGTATTGTTTGCTATTATTGTTAATTTTTAGGATTTCTAGTTGGAATATTAATATACCTTCAGATATAGTATTTGGAAATATTTTATCCCATTCTATCAGTAACTTTTAACTCTGTTTACATTGTCTTTGGATATACGATATTTTATTTTTTAGGGAGTTTGTATACCCTTTTGTTGCCTGTGTCATTGAAATGATATCCAAGAAATCACTGCTAATTTCAATGTTGTGAGGTTTTATGACCCAGATTTTCTTCTAAAAGTTTATAGTATTAAGATTTATATTTAGGTATTTTATCTATTTTGAGTTAATAATTGTATATGGGATTAGGTAAGGGTCCAATTTTATTCTTTTTCATGTAATTATCATTTCAACAATATTTAGTTAAAAGATTATTATTTCCACCAGCAAATGTTCGTGGAAACCTTGTCAAAAATAACTTGATAATATAGGGAAGAATTTAGCTCTAGGCTTGTATTTAACTCAAATGGTTTATATATCTGCCTTTATAACAGTACTACACTGTTTCAATTATTGTAGCTTTATATGGTTTGAAATCAGAAAATATATATCTTCTAGCTTTGTTCTTTTTCGAAATCGTTTTGGGTATCTAGAGTCCATATTACATATTAGGATAGATTTTTCCTGAAAAATAAATATGTAAATATATGATAGTTTCACCTAAAAAAAAAAAGAAAAAGAAAAAAAAACATTTTCTGGTAAGAAAGAAAGCAAAAAGAAATATTGAGATGTTATCTTTAAGTTATCAAAAGCTTGGTATCAGACAAATGAAACTGTTATGTGAGATTATCATTTTTAATTTTGGATAAATTGCTATAATACTAGATGTCAACCACTAAGCCAAGCATGGGAAGGAGGGATGGGGAGGGAATGGGGTGGGGATCGGGACGGGGGGCTGACTGGGCAATGTGTGCATGTATCTCTACAAAAGTTTTTTGTATTCCTCTATGATGTATGAATACAGTGCACCAATAAAAAATTTAAAAAAAGACATATTGGAGGACGATATGTGCTCTTTGAATTGGATTTTCCAGTTTAAAGAGTAGATTCTAAATGAATAATTTGACAAGTGCACAAAAATAAAAAGTATTTATACAGAGATGTTTATTACAATGTTGTTCATGGTAACAAAAAGAAAAAGAGAGAAATCACATGAACATCAATTAAAATGTTCTTTCTGGTAATACAAATTGAACCCAGGGACATTCTATTTCTAGCTACACCCCTCAGCCCCTTCTTTATTTATATATTTATATATTTATTTTTGTTTGAAATCTGGGTGTTTCTAGGTTGCTGAGTCACACTACTTTGCTGAGGCTGTCTTTGAACCTGCAATTCTTTTCTCATTTTTCCAAGGACTGGTATTATAGGTGTGCACCACTATGCTAGGATCATTAATAAATGTTTCTGGTGTATTTGAAGTAGCAAAACAACTTTATGTATAAACAGAATGTTAAATATGTTGTGCTTTACAGGCTGTATAATCTCTGTCTTAATCACACCACTCTGCTGTATTTTTGTAAAACAAAGACAGACAATAGGTTAACAAATTGTCATGGCAGTGTTCCCAAAAATTAATTACAAAAACAAGTAGTTTTTCCTGCAGGTTACAGTTTGCCTTTTTTATGATCCCATCAGAGAATAAAGGTTATGGGAAAAACATCAATCTTAAAATCAGAAGAGACAGGTGAACCCACAGAGTCACAGCTGAGCGTTCTTTCTGTTTACCAGGAATAGAGTCCAATGGAGCAATAAATTTGCATCAACAGTTCAATGGTGAGGTTGATTAAAACCTGGAAATTAGGAGTGGGATAGCCTGAAAATGAGAAACTTCTGGTGCTTGCATTCTTAGAAAAGAGTCTCTCAAGGGTTTTACCTATGGGAATCTGTTTAGGTATGTTTTTTGCTTTTATACTGGAATACTGGAGGATGGAAAATGTATAATGAACAAAAATTTTCTTGACATGTAGTGCTGAGGATTGGAAAGTCCCAGATCAAAGGGCCACATGTCCTGAGGGTGTTCTCATTATGTTATAACTTGATTGAAGGTAACAGAGTGCTAGAGTGAGCAAGAAAGGGACAAGCTTGCATTTATGAGAAACCCACTTCTGCAACTATGAATACACTCTTCCAAAATAACATGAATCTATTTGTGGTATGAGGATTCTGATGACCTAAACAACTCCCACCTCACAACACTGTTGTGTTGGGGATTCAGTATCCAATACATGAGCTTTGGGGATGAATCCAACGTATAGAAAAACCCAGACCAATTCTTCTGGTAAAGATCTAAAGAAAGATCTTCCATGTTTCTGGCAAAGCGATGGGAGAACAATCACTTTGAAAGATACTCAGAAAATTCTTCTTAATAATTCCATACTCTCAAGGGTAAAGGGCTCCAGGAAAGCCATTGTCAAGCCAGAGGAAGGGCATTTCTTCCCTTGCAGCTACTATTAGGCATTCCTGCCTTTCAAGGGAAGAAAATTTGTATCAGTGGGAATTTTAAAAAAAGTAAAAAAGCAAAACAAAATTACATATGTCATATGTCTCAGAACAGGGGCACTATCCCAGTAGGAAAACAAAAAAGAGAGATAAGATTATAGAACATTTACTCTATTGTTTTACTGTTTGTCTTGGTACCACTATAAGAATGCTACCAGTATGATAGCAATGAATTACAGCTCAAAGGTGTGCAGAACATATAGAATAGAACTATGTACGGGAAACCCAAAGTCCAGAGGAGATACAAAAACAAAAAAATTAAAAGATTTTCCAGTCTCTGGCGCCAAAAGCTATTGAACATACTAAACACAGTCCAAATCTGGACAGATGAGCACAATTCTTCATACTGAAGACCTACATGCCTTAGTTCCTGATACCAAATACAGTATGTTTGGCTTCCAACAACAAAAATATAACGTATGACAAAAATAATAAAATATATAGTATAAAGAGGTAAAAGAAAAATCTCTACTAGATTTAAATATGACATAAATGCTGAGATTACCAGACAAGATACTTTAAATAAGTATGACTCATATGTTAAAAGTTTTTTTCTAGTTTTTAAGGGCTGCTATAAGAGATTCTGACATATTGGATGGTTGAAAACAATGGAAATTTATTCTCTCTTTTCTCTAAAGTATGAAATCTAAAATAAAGATGTTGGCAGGGAAAGTTTCATTTTGGTGGTCAGACAGTTACATGTCTCTCTCTTCTAGCTTCTATTGGAGTTTGGCAATCGTTGATTTTTCTTGGCTTATGGAAGCATAACTCATTCTTGTATCCATTGTCATAAAGTGTTCTGAGTCTGTGTCCAAAATTTTCTCTTCTACTAATGTATCAGTCACATAGGACTCAAGGTCCAGTCTAATCCAACATGATCTCCTTTTCTCATGATAATATCTGCAGGAACCCCATTTACATGCAAGGTTACATTCATAGGTTTTAGGGGAGCAGTTGGATTTAAACTTGAGTGGACACTTCAAAGAAATACAGGATTTCACTGATAAAAGAACTGCATGCAAAATCATGTAAATTACATAAGCAAAACATTCTAATAGTCAAAAAGCAATATTAGAAATGAAAAAAATTGCACAGAAATGAAGCGTGTCATTAATGGGCTCATCAATAGACTGGACAAAGTCAAGGAAATAAGCACTAAACTGAAATTCAAAATGAAAGCAGAAGTATACTTAGAAGAGGCCATTCAAGAACTATGGGACAATCGCAAAAGGTGCATGTGTACCTAGAATATCAAAAGGAGAGTAAAGAAAAAATATAACAGAAAAGTAATGGACAAAAAAATTACTGGGGACATCCCAAATTAATGACAGATAGCAATTCAGAGATGGCAGATGATGGCAGGACTCCAAAAAAAAAAATGCAGGGGGAGAAAGGAGGAGGATACATAAAGGAAGTGAAAGAGAAAGAAAGAGAAGAATAAGGGGAAGAAAGTAAAAACTATATGTGAGTATATGCTATTTAAATTAAGGGGGAGAGAGAAAGACACTTGAATATATCTAGATGTGAATGAAAATACACTAGGACACATAGAGTAAAATATTTGAAGTAATGAAAAACAAAAGCAGTGGTCTAGTATTCTATACCCAGTGAAATGTGAAAAAGACATACACAGCATCTATAAGTCAGGTCTTCTAGTGTTGAATTCTTCAGCATGAAGAAAAATAGCATGTTAGAAGTTAGGACCTAAATAAAAAGAAGTGTTAGAATAAATGAATGAATGAATGACTTTTATATAACAAAGAATGAATATTAATGTATATAAATAAGAACAGTTTAAGTTGGAGAACTGCCAGGATGGAATATGTAATATTAAAACCAAACAAGCTGTATTATCAATGTGAAAAATAATCAAACCCAATAATAAAATATAAGTAATTTTAAAGTAACTACATTTGTAAAATTAAAAGTAAAATTAACTGTGAGTAAGCACTGTACTCCAACTGAAATTTTCTCTCTAAAGCTACAGGTTAAAAAAAAGTCTAAAGTTAAGGTATACATACATGTACACAATATACATACACAAACAGGGTTAAGGACTTTAGTTAAATAAATGGATAGCATATACTAGCAGCCAGATTCTCTCTTCTATAAAGGGAGGTTGTAGATAAGCAAGAGGATAAAGATAAAACTGTACAAGTGTTAAGGAATTAGAATTATATATATCAGAATAAATGCACTGATAGAGCTTGATAGAGTCACAGACACACAAAATATATGTAGATATGTTCATTTACATAACTTACATAACTTATATATACACATATATTTTATTATTTTGTCAGTTGAAAGGGCCTTGAAGTAATGATCCTCTATTACAAATGAATACAAGTAACACTCAGTTGTTGATTTTCAATTTTATTATCCAAGAAATAAAAAAGGTAACAGGGCTCTTTGGAGAAACAGCTGAATAGCTTAGTCTTGCATATGTCCTGTGAATATCGTGGAGGTCCTTCTAACAGCAGAGATTAAAGATGTGTTCAAAACCACACACCCACACACACGTATGCACACATGCACACACACAAACACAACACACTATTAGATGGGAGTATAACAAAATAACATAGGAGTTGATTTAAAGCATTTTTTTTTTTTTTGGCAGTACTGGGGATGGAATCCAGGAGCAATCTACCTCTGAGCTACACCCTCAGCCCTACTTTTCATTTTTTACTTTGAAGCAGGGTCCCACTAAGTTGCAAAAGGCCCCACTAAGTAGCTGAGGGTGGCCATGAACCTGTAAGTCTTCTGTCTTAGCCTCCCAAGTACTGGAATTACGAGCATGTACCACCAAACCTAGCTAGAAAGCATTCTCAATGGCTAAAGATGAAGGACTCTGAACAATTAAGTACACAAATAGTATTGGAGTGCAACTCCAAACTCTAAATTATTGAATACATAAAGGAGGGAGATCACACAAATTCCACTTGCATGAAATTTCCAAATGATATGATGATACTCTGTTCTTAGGGAGAAAAATATAAAACTTCACTCTTAATGTTTTCTGCATAGTGACCTAACACCAAAGTGGATAATTTTCAAGGAAGTCAGGAGGTTATTTCAACAGAGAATACTGACAAATACACATTATGCATGTGATCAAGTTTACTATCACACTAGTGTTCAGTATTTAGATAGTGTGTACTCTTAAAATGTACCATGAAAATGTTACTTTACTTGTGTGATCCTCTTTCCAAAGACTCACAACGCCTTTCTAATTATGAAGAGAAAAAAATCTTACAAATCCCAATTTGAGAACATGACCAGTACTTCTCAAAACTGTCATGAGGATTATATTTGTCATTGTTGATGGTGGCAGTATTACTTGGGAGTCTTTAGCCACTGTTCTCTATCCACTGTTTTATTCAAACTGAATTAACCCCAGTGTTTAACCTTGAAACCTGAGAAACCCTCAGGTCCTTAACTAAAAAGGCTTGACTTTCTAATACTTTTTATGTAATCATACAGCTAGTCTACAGATATATTGAGAAATTACTACTATGTGCAGACATTGGTGGAGGTATTTGGGAATACAGTATAAAATTACAAACAAAACTCTGACTCTCATGTATCACAATATCCTAGCTCTAAAGTGTGCTTCTTGACATGAGGAAAAATAATGTGACATATAGAATTCCCCTAATATGTTCTAGATAAAATCAGAAAAAAATTCTCTGTGACTTTACACTAAATAATGCAGAGAAGGATCATAGTTTGAGGGATGTCAAGTATCTGCCTCTAAGTAGACTCTCTGATAAAGGAAGAGCTCAAGTCAGACTAAGTATTCTATCTCTTTTGTTTATTTCCAAAATTTAAAAGCAAATTTTTTCAAATGTACAAAGTTGCAAGATAAACAATATAACAATCATTTGTATACCTAGCACTGAGCTGATCAACCAAATATTATCTGTTAAATCTGCTGTGAACTCCCTGACAGTCCATAAAATTAACCCCAAATACAAGGTATTCCTAATTACCTCATGCGCTAGTAAGCAATGGTCCCTCCACAGTAGTGAAGAGTATTACTTATTTACTTGAAAGACATTTAATTATTCACAAAATATTATTTCCATAAGTGCAAAATAATCTGATGTGGGTTACTAACAGAACAATTACCTTCATTGACATTCACTACATTTTCACACACACAAAAAATAGTTTTGCTCTTTTCACAGGCAAGGAAACAACACTTTAAAGAGTTTGTTTAGGGTCATAAGATCAAGTGGGAGAATTGGGACTTGCAACAGTCCTACAAATTCCAAGTCCGTGAATATTTCCTACCTATCAATAGCCTTTCCTCTAGTATATTTAAAGCTTAGGTGCTATGGGGATAATGGACTAGTTTCAAATATTTGGTTTTGCTAAACTCCCACTGGTATGCCAAAAGCTTAGGTGTTTTCTAGGTTGCTGAGAGTTTTGCTAGATTGTTGAGGATGTCCTTGAACCTTCAGTCCTCCTGTATCAGCCTCCTAAGCACTGAGATTATAGACATGTGCTAACACACCTGGCTTTCTATAAAATATAATAAATAATGTACTTTAAGTAGTTAATAGAGTGCCTCACACAAAGTGAATGCTCAGGGAGTAACTATTTTTCTTCGGATGAAGATGATTTGAAATGTCAAAACATACTATCTTAAAAGTTGACATATAGACATTATGATATAGAGGGGAAATGGCTTGAGAAGGTCACTATCATGGACAACAGGTACAGGTAATTTCTGAAGAAAAAGGTTACTGTGGAAATAGGGCTGACATGATTGTACCTGTGTGCATGTCACCTGTGATAAGCCCAAACCCAGAAGGCCTGATTGTGCTGTCATGTCAACACTACAACAAGGCAAACCTTTCTCTGTCTTCCAAGGGTCACACTTTATTTGAACTTGAAATGACTTCTTCTGAAACTGTGGGGAGAACTTTCAATTTTCTTGAGAAATCGAGTGGAACAATTTTAGAGACTTCCCAAATAGCCTCTTCCTCAGATGAGAGACTACATTAACATCTCAGGGCCTTCTTCACCCATGGCCAAGGGAGCAGCACTTTAACCCAACTACAAATAGTTGATTCACATGGTTAATGAGAGTGAAAAGTAAATCTAAGTTTTCATTTATTTCCTAAAAGGAACATCATCAATGTTCCAATCAGGACAAGCCAAAATAAGTTCAGAGTATAAATCCCTCTCAAGTCAAAGTATTTCTAATTCAGAGTTTTGGAAAAAGTAGATAACAAGATTATAAAAGTATTCCAAGATGATTGTTTGAGGGCAAAACTTGATATTTCTTGACAGGAAAAGGCAGTTGAGATGTTCTAAGTCCCCAAAAGAATAATGAGTTTTTTCGCAAAGAGCTTTGGGAAGAAAGATCTTTAGATACAGATGCTAAATTTCCTATTTGGTTTTTCCTGGAGAGGGCTGAGGAGGTCACTGGAAAGTAATAAATTAGCTCATGCAAATCCATGGCCTTACTTGTGAGTTCTGGTGCCCAGAAATAGTGTTTGAATCAACTCCATGACAGTTTTACATGAACTTTAAAAAGCAGCATATTGCAAAACCCAACTTCTGTATCCTCCACAGGCCCTTCTTTCACAATGAACAGTATTGCCTTGAATAAGCTAACTTGTAAGGAAATGGCTTGAAATATTATTTCATGTGGAAGCTCAGGAAGATTTATAAGTACATACCTGACCTTCTCTAAGAAATATTTTGATTTAATCTCTATAATGCTTTGCAAGAGCCTTCTTTGAAACTTTTTTAGAATGGGTGGAAAAGAGTTCATGAATAAAATTTGCCTTACTCACAGGGTACTGCTGAGATATGAGTTGTTTAAAGAGAAAACAATATAATGTCTCTATTCCACATATTAACTTTATGGCATCTGCATAATATTTCATTACCTACATTTTTGTTTGTTTTACAGTTTGTTCTATTGATTGAACCTTTCAAAGGCTAAGGATCAGATATAGGTTTTGGGTTAATATAATTTCCATACCTAGCACTGAGCACAGAACATTGTGACTACTCAATGTTTGTTGAAATAATACTTGAACAATACTCTACTCAATCAACAGAGGCTTTCTATGTAGTGTGGCATTGTATTTACTTTTCAATCTTTCTTTTGGAATTAGTGATGAAGGCCTTCAATCATTAGCTATTTTCTTCTAATAGCCCTTTGTAGAATGGGACTTAAGGGAAAAATCCATCTCATCAAACCCCTTCTGTGCCTAACCCATATGATTGGTATAGGATAGATGTAACCAATATTTATTGGTTAAGGTGCTAATTTAGAGTGAAATACTTAAAGATCAAGAAATGAAGAAAAATTATAGATAATAAATTTCCAAAAGGCCTTTTTTGTTTGCATAAATAAAACCTTTTGGGAAACAAAGAAACTAAAGTGGTTAACTTCTAACATTTGAAGTGACAAAATCAGTACCCTCTCTACATTCTTTTTAAGACCTAACAATAAGGACTTCCAAAACTATTCACCCAGGAGACACATTAGGCTAAAGAAATACTGACCTGGCTTTGTCATTAATTAGTTAAATAATCTTAGAGAAAATAAAAATATTTTTCACCCTCTTCTTCTAAATGGAATAGGATATGATTAAAATAAAAGAATATTTAGGTCATCTGTCTTTGCCTTCTGTCTACTGATAAATGAATTCTTGCCCCTCTTCAGTTTCTTATGAAATGCTCTTAGTGTTAGAAACTTACTTTTTCCACTATGGTTGGTTCTTGTTCTTAAAGCAGTTTATATTGAAATGAAAACTATATACGAGCAGTTTTAATTTCCTAGCATATTTTAAATAAACTCAAATATAATTTCTTGCACTGTAAATTTGAGAAAATGGAAAACTAATGATATTTTCCCTCAAAACACCTCCCATCTTATTAATGCAATTCAATATATAACACACAAATCGTATACAGATACCTTAAAAAAGATACAAACCAATTCTAGGGTAACTTTTTTTTTTTTTTGGTGGTACTGGGGTTCCTGGAAGCCCTTCTGCCTCTGGGCTATACTCCCAGACCTATTTTATACTTTTTTTTAATATTTAAAACAGGGTCTCTTAAGCCAGCGCGGCTGGCTTTGAACCTGCAAGATCCTCTTGTCTCCGCCTCCCAAGCATGGGGATTACAAGTGTGCGCCACCATGCCTGGTTGGTTCTAGGATAACTTAAGGCAGCATTTGGTAATACAAAACAAGAGGGAGAAATAGGTACAGGCCTTTTGTATAATGTCACTACAAATAAGATAAAGCAATATTGGCCAAGCAAACATTCTGTGTCTTATTACTCACATATTATTAAAAAGGTTTTCTTTGGTTAAGACTATCTAGGTCCATAAACCATCTCTACCCCCACAATCCATCAATGTGTGATACTACAAATTTCATTAAGACTTCTGTAGTTTGATTTCATGATCTGTAAAATACAAATACAGCAATAACACTTGCCACCAAAGATTATTTTAAGAATTAGTTATGATAAGCCAGGTGTGTTGGTACATGCTTGTAATCCCAGGTCTTGGGAGGCTGAGGCAGGAGGATCACGGTTTGCACCCAGCCTCAGCTACTTAGTGATACCCTTGCAACTTAGTGAGACCCTGTTTCAAAATAAAGAATAAAAATAGGGCTAGGGATGCAGTTTGGAAGTAGAATGCCCCTGGGTTCAATCCCTGCTACCACACACACACACACACACACACACACACACACACACACACAGAACTAATTATGATAATAAAATACAATTCTTAGAACTAAAAATAGGCAGGCAGAGGACCTGTGAATCAGTAGAAGGCTAAATGAGGCCATCTGTATAAAGAATAAAAACAGAGAACAGTAATAAGATATAAGAGTAACAATGACCAGGCAAGGACTATGGAAATAAAAACAAAACTTCATCCCTATTCTGTGGGCTGCATTCTGAGGGCAACCTGTGTAAACAAGGATTGGGGTGAGCAGACAAGTAGAGCCAGGATTTTGGCCAGGATTAAAGCTTACCAGCCCACAAGAGAACAAATCAAAATAAGGATTGAAAATGGGCAAAAGACATTGATTGCCCAAGACCCAATTTTGATGAATCACAAAAGAGCAGATAGGGTGCTACAAGAAGATATAAAATCTCAGCTCTCAAGAACTTCAAGTGTTATTCTATTTTGGCAAACCCTCTCTACTGTGTAGAGGAATCTGTATTTTTTTTTTTTTTTACCTTTGCTTTACCTAAACTTTACTTCTATATCCTTAATTAATCCTTGAACCCCCATATCATTTTGGTGCCCCAGATGAGACAATGAGTAAAGAGAACCCGTAGAGAATTTCATTAACAATAGCAATTTCAATAACAATAGCAGTAAGTGATCAGTAAATGTTGACCATGAATCCTAAAACTTTAGAATAAAAACAGTAAGAACACAGAATTTAGAGGAAAATTAATCAGATGCAATATATGGCTCTATTTTTTTTTTTTTTTTTGCCTTTGAGACGCAGAGGAAGATAGTCAGATGTAGCTCCCAGGAATTCTAGTTAAAGATACCAGAAGAGTTAAAGACCTAAGCAGGTAAAAAAAAAAAAAATAGAGAATATGAAAGAAAAGGTTAGTTCAAGATAATTTTCTCAAATCCTGCACATTTCCAAAAATGCTTGGGATCAAGACTTGCCTTCAAGTAGCTCCTAAAAACTGAGCTCTGAGCACTAAAAACATTTGTTCTGCCAGATAAGTGTGTTTGAATGCTGGAAGTCTTGCATCATGCTGTACCTAATCTATCTGATAGTTGATGCTAAAAATGTTATTTATGGTATGGGTTTGGATTTTGCTTTTGGAACTGAGGTCAGTTAGGATAGTACAGCATGTTTATGTTATGTATTTCTTGTTAACACCTCTAGGCGGGCATGGTGGCACATTCCTGTAATCCCAGTTGTTGAGTTTCTAAGTTTAGAACAAACATGGACAAGATAGCAAAACCTCCAACTCAAAATAATAATCATAATCAACATTATCAGCATTCTGGACACTGGGGATCAGGTGAGCTACTGTGATTTGCTACTTTACATATACCCTCACATATCCTTGCTGGAAGAATGAATTAAGTCCTAAGTGATTCTGCTGGAAAAGAATCCTGGAGGCTTCCTTCAGTAACTTAGGGTCATGAATGTCTAACTCACTTCTGCAGATAAATACTGCTTAACATTTTCTCCTAGATTCTAAATCTATGACCAGGTAATAGTAAGGTTACTTCGTAATGGATTGTCTCAAACATTTTATAACAGTCATAGGGTAGTTTAGAATTATGAAGGCCAAAATTCTTATTTTGCTTTTCTCTAAACTCATTTTATTTAGAAATTATTGAAAATTATCACTATATTTTATCGTTACCCTAATTCAGCCCTTTGATTTAACTCTGTGCCTTTGATTAAGACATATGTTCTTTCTTTCAGTGCTAGTTCTCACCAAGAATCCTGACATATGTCTCCCAACTCTGACTCAACATCAAAAGTAAAGAATAACTCTAAACATACAAAATGCATTTGCATATAAATAAAAAATGTGAATTCCAATGCCCGTGGGTACCATTTCCCAAAATTTTATAAAGATTTTGGAAATGAAATTATATGCAAAGAGAAAATTAAGAAAAACCCAATGAAAAATGTATGCATGGCACACTTGGAATCCCAGCATTTGGGAGGCTGAGACAGGAGGTTTGAGGTTTGTGGACAGCCTCAGCTAGAAAACTTAGTGAGTCCTTTTTCAACTCAGTGAGACCCAGTTTCAAAATAAGGAATAAAAAATAGGGCTAGCTCAGAGGTAGAATACCCCTAGGTCCCATCCCCAGTATTGGAAAAAAATGTGTTAACATTTGATAGGAAAAGCAAGTCTGTATTTCAAATAAAACTCTTCGCCCCCAATCTCTACTCTCAGCTAAATAAGGTGAAGACTCCATTTCAGTCTGCTGGGTTCAAATTCACAATGCTCTAAGAGATAAATATCACCTCCTTTCCCCCTGGAACAAGAATGCAGCATTTCCTATCCTGTACACAACTACTTGTTACTAAAACCTAGTCCTGGACATATGAGTTTAAGAGATGGGAACTTCTTTTTCTGCCCAGCCACTCTAGTGGAAGTGACTGTTTATCTTGAGCATGACACTGAGAATACTGGGCCCTCATGACCCTTTCCCTTTCCTTCCACTTGAATTGTGAGGTTGTGGTTTCCTGCCAGCAGAGGCAAACTGAAAGGATCTCCTGCTGCTGCCACTTCCTCTGAGTGCTCAGCATCCAAGAGAAGGAGTGTCACTGAGAGAGAAGTCTGCTCCCACTACCAGCTCTAAAGCTGGGCCTAATGTATTGCCTGGGTGGGAAGAAAAAGGCAGGTGATATACAGAGAATTCCTAGTCTCTTCCAAGAGGAAATAGATTAACCTACTACAGAGATAGGCAAATCTTAACATAAGGCTGCTATCAAGAAGAAGGTAATTAAAATGAAATGCAACCAGGAGTTTTGTGAAACTGATGAAGATAACACTTTAAGACAATAGGCCAGCTGGTTTGCAGAAGAAAACTCAAGAATCAGATGGCTTGGAGGAGCCCTCTGGAATTAAAACACATATCTAACCTCAGAAACGGTACCTTGAAAAGAGATATAGTTTTGATTAAATTAGTTTGGATAGCAATTTATGTCCTAGGGCATTTTTGAAATAGTAGAGCAGCCAACCAGAAATGAGTAGAATTCAAAAGTCCTAGTGCTACTTCATTCCAGGATGATGTTGGCTACCCAAAGCTGTACTCTCTAGAAACATCGTTAGCTTAACACTGTTGAGGGACAAAGTGGCATCCATTAAAGTAATGCAGCCTGTCCCTGAAAATAAATAAGAAGCCAGGAGCATAGTGTACGCCTATAATCCCAAATCCTCTGAAGGTTGAGACAGGTGGATGATAAACTGCCAGGGCACCAAGGCAAAAAGGTGAGACCCCATCTCAAAAAGAAAGGCAATAACCATAACTAGACTTGGGCATTAATGGGGAGCAGGGATCAGGCTAACAGATTTGCTATCATACTTCATTATGAAAGTCTAGTTCCCAACAACAACAACAATGTATGAGATGGGAAAGAAGAAAGTGAAATTTGCCCTGGAAAAGACATAAGCCTTTCAAACTGCTTGTGAAAATGAGCATATGGCAGGTTTACAGAAAATGAGTTCAAAATAGCCACTAAAATACATATTCACAGAACTAATGAAAAATATGCTTGAAAAAGCGGGGAAGGTTTGATGGCAATGAGATGGAGACTATCAATAAAGAAAGAGGATAAATGAAAGATAGCCAAAAATACTAAGTGGAAATTTCTGAGGTTAAAAAAAAAATACTGAAACAAAAAAAAAATTACTAGAAAGGCAGATTAGTATAATACATTAGTAGAAAAAAATAAAGTTTTGAAGTGGACAATGGATTGATAGAGATTATACAAGCCAAAGAACAGAGAAAAATGATAAAGAAAAATCAATAGAGCCACCAAGAAATTTTGGACACCATCAAGCAACAATATTATTTGCAAAATGAAGTAGTAAAAGGAGAGTAAAGAGAGAAAGACATCATGTATATGTGTGTGTAAGTTACCCAGATTAACTGAGAAAGAATTACTTATGCATCCTGAAAGCACAAATAATTTTAGGTAGAAAACTATAAGAAAATCCACAAAAAGTTACATCATAGTAAAATATATATAAATTAAAAGCAAACAGAAAATCTTGAAAGGAACAAGTGAAAAATAAATCATAATTTATAAGAGAATTCCCAGTAAGCAGCAATACTATCCAAACACATATAATTTCCATATTCACTTATACAATTAGAACCATTCATAAACTTCTATATGAGGCAGCTCTTGTCCGTGACTAAATAATGCTAATTAAAAGCTCTAGGTAAAATCTGACCACATAGATCATGTTGTTAGAGGTCAATACCTCTAAAAAATTAAAAAGAAAAAAGAAAAGTTATAGCAAGAGAGACACATTACCATAAAGAATTTTTTTTAATGATCTGGTTAGATTTGTGGATAACAGATTGGAGATAGTGAGTGGAGAAGGGCTGATGAGTCAGAAATATCTAGAAAATTGGCCCTTTGGAATTTAGATACACTTTTTTTCTTAATATCATCTGTGTTACTCAAGAGGAAGAAAGCTCCTTGTTTCTGAGGGGAATTAATTCAAAATTCAAGGAGAAACTCACTCACAGGACCAGGCGAGTGTAGGGTCAATACCTGCAAGACTCTCAGAGTAAGTGCCTGTATATTTATTTATATTTTGCAGCACTGAGGATTAAACACAGCACCTTGTACATGCTAGGTAAGTGCTTACCCTCGAAGCTACACCCTCAGCCCTTCAGCATCTATTTAAATTTTAAAACTTTATGGCGTTAGTGACCTTGCTTCTGATGCTCTGGTCCCATTTCCAATGGGAGATGGGAATTTTAAAGTTTTCCCCAGAAGAAAATCTATTGCCTACCAGACTTATGAACAGATGCAAGTTTCTCAACTCCTCTTGGGCTTAGGTTGGTCACTTGTAAAATGAGATTCATGTTATCTACTTCATAGTGTAGTTCTGGAGTATTAATTTTATGAGATTACAACTGTGAAGCTCCCACAAAAATGCCAAGGGATTTAAGAAGCACTCAGTGACTGGCAGCTCTTCTTCTAATACCTTAAAAAATGGGGTTATGTGGCTCCCCTGGTAACACAAGTAGGTTTCAAAACAGACTTTTACAAGATCAGCTTCTTTATTTGAGGCATAAATCTTTTTACCACTTGGCCCAAACCTACTTCTCCAGCCTCATTTTCTTATATTGTAATTTCCCACAGGCCTCTTGGCTTCAGGCAAGCTGTAATTTTCACCCCTCTTAGAGCGTGTAATATTAACTTTTTTATAACTCCATGTCTTTTTCAACTTACTGTTCTTTTGATATGTAACATCTATTTCTGTTTTCTTCACCTTACAAACCCCAGCTCACCCAATAATATTCTGGCAATGTGATGGATCTGATCAACTTTCATCCCATGCCCTTGGGGACCATCACCATCATCTATACCCTATAAAATGTATTCATATTTTATGAACTTCTTTACTGTGAATGCTCTGTGTTTTTCTGTGTTAGGATGTGTTATTATTAGAAATAACTTTTTGTGGCATGAAGAAAAGATACGTTCAAAATTGTAAAAATAGACAGTTATATTCTCATATTATGGTTTATTTATATGACTAACTAAAGTAATTTGAAGGTAGAAAACATCTGTATTATTGTCTTATATATTTTAACTTTATAACCCCAGTAAGCAGCACAGATTATAACCATATTCATTTATCCAATGACAAGCATTTATGAACATCTATATGAAGTAGCTCTTATTCCCAACTAAAAAAGGGTAATTAAAAGCTCTGGAAGAAACTATAGCAGAAAAATTATTTAGATTCAGAACATATTATTGTAACCTATTAACTTTAGACCAACTCATTCCAATCTTATAATATAATATATATTATAATATATGTATAATTATATAATATAAATATTACATGTGTATGTATACATTTATGTATATACTAGAGATTGAAATCAGGGATATTCTACCTCAGTGCTACACCCTCAGCCTATTTTTTTCTTTTATCTTGAGACATGGTCTCACTAAGTTGCTGAGGCTAACTAAGAAACTACAATCATTTTGTTTTATCCCCAAAGTTACAGTCATGCACCAACATGATCAACTACATCTTAATTTTTTTTTTTTTTTGGTAGTACTGGGGATTGAACCCAGAAGAATTCTGCCTCCAATCTATACCTCCAGCCCTATTTTATTCTTTATTTTGAAACAGGTTCTCACTAAACTGTCCAGGGCCTCACAAAGTAGTTGAGGCTGTCCTCAAACTGTGATCCTCCTGTCTCAGCCTCACAAGTACCGGGATTACAAGTATGGTACCATACACAGCTTTTGTTCTAATCTTTAAGTTTAAGACATTAAGAAAATTTTACCTTGAAGAATTTTAACCATTAAGCCACTTATTTAATAGCAGTCAATTAACAATAAACAATCAAAGAGACAATTTATATTTATCCAAGTAAAGCAATTAATACTTATAAAATCATACATATGAGGCAATTAAATATGTGTACAAAAAGTGTCATTAGTTAATTCTATGATATGAAGGGTAGACATAATCAGTAATACTCGCAGTAGTAAAAGCATCCACATTGGAGAGGGAGGACTTGCAAACAGGTAGGACTTCAGCAGGGAGGTAGCTGCTTGTTGGGTTCCAGAATATTGCCCAATCAATGTACCTAGCACCCAGATTCAAGAATTTGTCCAATTTGTGTACTGTGATGGATGAGATGAGGAATAAATATAGTTGCTTATCAGAAATGGACATTTATTTATGCCATCATGGAATGGGAAATGAGAGTTAGAGAGTATTTCTTGGGATAGAGATCTCAAGAAGTGGTAGCTGGAGAAATGGAGGCATAGGATAAAACCAAGGTTGCCAGAGGATTTCTAACTTGTACTAAAGTCAAATCTTTCCTCTACCTTCTTTTTGCTTAAAGGCATTTTCTCATACTCCGTATTCATGTCCACTAGGTACAAGTCAGTAATTCTGCCCTCCAGGTCCCCTAAGGACTTCTCCTATCTTTTCTAGATATCAAAATGTATTTTAACCCAGTTTCCAAGTTACTCACCATAAGCAAGTCCAAGGGTTATGGGAAAACTATCGGCATGAAAGTGAGATTATCACCCTCCCCCAAACAAGAAGGTGAATGCATGAATAAATTAATAAAATAGGATGCCAAGTCTATATAGCAGCTAAGGGAAATTTTTGTTATATACTTCAATGAAAACATATGCTTTTTCTACCTCTCTTTCCTAGGTTACTGGTTTTCAAATAACACCTCTTCTACATCTCTTCAGTTCACTCCCCCAGTTAGAGGCAAGACAGTTATTTCTCAGTTGCCAGAATACTGGGATTGCTTTTGACACCTTCATGTAAAAACATGCAATCTAGATATCTAACAAACCCATCCCAAACTTTTAAGGTTTTACTTCAACTCACAGTCTTGTGCTCTCTTCTGGAGACTGCACTTGACAATCATCACCATGAGACCTGAAAAAAATGAATAAATTTGTACTTTACTTTTTGGTGGTACTGGGGTTCCTGGAAGCCCTTCTACCTCCGGGCTACACTCCCAGACTTAGTTATTATTTATTTGTTTGTTTGTTTGTTTGTTTGTTTATTTATTTATTTATTTATTTATTTATTTATTTATTTATTTATTTATTTAGAGACAGGGACTCTTAAGCCAGCGAGGCTGACTACGAAACTGCGCGATCCTCCTGTCTCCGCCTCCCAAGCGCGGGGATTGCAAGCATGCGCTACCATGCCCGGCTAAATATGTACTTTAAAAAGACATTGTTAGCTAGAAAAGAAAATATTAAAGAAAGCAATATTGAAAATAGTTTCAGACATATATCACCATTTTAAATGTGTATAATCTCTCATCAATCAAATGGGTTGAAATAAAATAAATTTTGCTTCTCCAAGAGCCAAGGTCCTCAAATACGAATATGTGAAAATAATATTTTATATTTTTATATTTTTATTTGGAAACAGGGTGTCTTAAGCCAGCAAGGCTGACTTCGAACCAGCGTGATCCTCCTGTCTCTGCTTCCCAAGCATGGGGATTACAAGCATGAGCCACCACGCCCAGCGTTAATATTTTATATTTTTAAATAATTCAACCCCTTTCCCCAAAGAGATTTGTTTTCCCTTCCCTGCACATAACTGGTTCGAAGATGTTCAGACTGACCCAGAGCTAGAGAACATAATGTCTCAATGAGAGATATTATCTTATCAAAGCAGAAAACTTTTCCATACTCCTTATCAAACCAATTTGGAGAATGTTATTATTTTATAAACCTATGAGAAACACATTATAAGTTCATAGTAGGATTAATAGCAAATGTAATAAAAATATCGACATGACTGGACATTCGCTGTTATTGTAATATGCTATTAGACCATTTATTAACTCATTTTGACTAGATAATAACTCTTGCTTATTTCTTTAGTCTCATTTTCCTTATGATTCTCTACTTGTTAACTATTCTGAATGTTTTTATGTTCCCAGTATACACTTTGCTCTTTTCCATCAATGAATACTTACCCATTGTTTTGTTTTGCTTTGTTCTAATATATCAGTTTATCTTTATACAATCAAAAAACATTGAGTTCTACTGTTTCTTTGAGTAATAATTTTATTATATTTACTTAATTCTCCTGTATTTTCTGAAACGTTTTTATCACATAATTTACAAGCTTATTGCCCAACTTGTGATGCTCATTTCTAATCATTTCTGAAATGTCTATATTTCCTAATAGACTGAAAAGTTCCCAATAGCAAAAAAAACACATTTTTCTTATTCAGAGATCACTCACATTCACATGCGTGTTCTCTCTCTCTATCACCTCAATTTATCCACATCCAAAAGAGTATATCTTTTTCCTAGAAAGAAAAATGTATACATTATAGATCGAATATATATATATATATAATATCTTAACTTTTTCACTTTTCATTCTGCCACTTACATGTCCTGGATTTTTTTAACATAGAATTTTATTTAAAGATTTCTAGAGAGATGTTAAATATGTGAGTTATGAATAAATATGTGCTATGAATATATTTTATTTAGGCTCTCTGATACCCTTTACAAAAATGCAAGAACAGTTAAAACCTGGGTTTCATTATTTTAATTAAATAATGCAAGCAATGTAATATGACTTGAAGTTTTTAGATTGGTTCTCATTTTGCAGAGACCTTATGGTGTCATGATGTATGTTTTACGTATCATGATGAAACCTTCCATTGTCTTAATTTTGTGAAATAGTCATATTAATTTGACTTCCTTTCAATTACTTAACATTATATATATATATATATATATATATATATATATATATATATATATAATGTTAAGTAACTTCTACCTCTGGGCTACACTCCCAGACCTATTTTTTTATACTTCTTTATTTGGAAAAAGGGTCTCTTAAACCAGCATAGCTGGCTTCGAACCTGCGTGATCCTCCTATCTCCACCTCCCAAGCGCGGGGATTACAAGCATGCGCCACCACACCTGGCTTATTTAATATATTTAAAAAAATTTTTATTGGTGCATTGAAGTCATACATCTTAATGGAGTACAAGATGGTAGAGGCATACCTGCACATATCGATAAGCCTTCCCCTTCCCTTTTACTCATGTTTTGCTTAGTGATTGAAATTCCCTAATGTACATGATGTACATTCACAAAATATCAATTACTTTATGTAATTCTTGATTTTCTTGGTTTTTTTTACTCTTCTGAGTCTCAGTTTGAGTATTTTTCATAGTTATTGATTTGTAGATGTCTCAGGCTGCATTAATATCTCTAAGTTGTATTTATGTTCTTTGAAATCATTTTTGAAAAGTTTTGAAAGATTGCTTAAATAAATGCCCCTAAATTCATAGAAAGAAAGTCACATACATGCATAGAATACACACTTGACTACTAAGAGATAACATCTTGTGTAAGTTATAATGTTATCCTGTTAAGGTGCCATTTGGGTAGATGGTAACAAATTACTTCACTAAAGTGAGAAATTATTCCACTGGTCCAATATTTTATAAGAAAGAGGGACATAAATGAGAATATCCCTTGTCATAGAAATTGTACAGAAAAATCTCTGCTGTGCTATTGAGATTTTATAGCATTCAAAGAAGGAAAAGATGTGATTGTCAGATGGCATGGTCAGAAACTCAGCTCTCTTATGGACTATGAGATTGTTCCTAAATTTCTTAATTTCTCTGGCCTTTAATATCCTCATTTGTAAAATAAAGACACAAGAACCAGAAAATAATTTAATGTTTATGATTTGCCTACTATGTGCCACACATTGCAGAAGGGCTTTATTTGCTTAGCCATTTAATCTTCATAAGAGCTATATTAATTTAGAGATGAGAAGAACTAAGACTGAAAGATACTAAGTAATTTCTTCATGAATATACTGGAAATGAGTGGACCAGGACCTGCTCCTGCTCTAGGAATTTCTGGCATGAATTTACTGGCATGATATTTAAAGATACCCTCCTAGAGTTCTTCATATCTCCTGGCTTTTCCTAATGGATGGCTCCCTTCTGAGTCCTCTAGCAGGACTCTATATTTTCTTTTTTTAAAGCACTATCCCATTGTTGAACCACCGACCATGTTTCCTTCATTTAACCAAAGCATGTTTTATGCTAGCACTGTCTTTCTCTCTTATGTATGTCTTCTATTTTAATGATAATATACTGTATGTTAGAAGAATTAATAGACAAATGAATGGATTCTTATTGCCCTGTAAATCACTTTTCTTCCTCAGCAGAGCATGTTATCATGAGGACCCTAAGTGCAGCAAGACAAAGTTCATTGTCTACCCAAATATCCCATTTTCTCTCGTGAAAAATACAGCAATGACCAGACTTTAAAACAAAAGCAGTTTATTTCTCAATTTTTCTTACTATTAAGAAAATCCATTGATATAGTAATGACCAAGAGTTTAAGTCAAAGCCAGTTGGGCATTTGTAGAAAAGTATTTTACTTTCTCGATGGCAGTGTGCCCCCTGTTTTACTTTGATGGTTTTCTCTTGTAACTGCTGGAACAGGGTAAAGAAAAGCCATTTAACAAACTTAAAATAAAATTGGCATTTTAAGCACAGTGAAGAATAAATGTCATTAAGACAGAAGAAGCCTGGTGCCTGGGGTAGCTCTAACAGTTCTAGGTTACTTACCAATGGAATTTTAATTACATGAGAATACTCATTTGATTAAGTCATTATAATCATATTTTTGTCATACACAGTCAAATATATATCAGAAGTTAATATGGATTTTGCAAAAGGGATTTCTAAACATAGTTGCCTAAAGAAGAGTGAAATTAATATGCATTTTGTAAAGAGGATTTCTCAACATACTATAATAAAAATAGTGAAATAATAAATAAGCATACAATTAATGTATTTAAAAGGAAAATATTTTTAATATGGCTCTTAAAATAAATACTTCAGGACTCAGAAGACATTTGCCAAAAAAAGACATCGTCTGCACAGTATAATATAGAAAATGAGTGCTCATTTGTTTAAAGATAAATATTAAATAAAAGAGCTTTATATTTACTACTATAACAAAAAGTCAAAAGTCAAACATTTGTAGCAAGACTACAGTCTTTAACAACATGCTGATACTCAGCATTCAATTCTACGTTTACCTTTGTTAAAGCTAAGTATTAATGGCAAAAACTAGAGAAACAGAAGCTATCCATTTTATCTTCAATTTTACCCTTAGTAACATATTTTGACCTCCCTGAGCCTCCAGTTCTCCATGTTTAACTCAAGCCTATATATTTAAAAGTATGGTTGTGAGGATTATGTCAGGTATTTTTAAACTATAAAATGTTATACAAAGATAAAACACATTTACCATCAAATGAAAATTATTTTGTAATTTTCATTTTATTCTGTGGTGTCAAGATTTTTCAAACCTAATAATCAAGTAAATGGTTGTTCTTAAGAAACCGAAAATAATAGTGAAGATATTTCAAAGAAATGTAGACATAGATCCTGCTGAGAAATGACTTCTGGGAAATTGGAAGTCTAATGAGAAAAGCAGACACAAATAAAATAATTTAAAAATTAAATGTAATTTGAGACTTTATTATACACTATGCTAAATAAAAAGAGGGAGGTAATGAGAAAATATAGTCCTGATTTGGTCTGAGTATTTTTGGCTGAGTTTAGCCATCGTATACTTCTGTTTGTTCGAACAATATAAATCTTATTGTGACTAACCAAAAAAGAAGTAACAAGGAATTACCAACCACACATGCACTGGAATGATATGTATCTCTGGAATCAAAACTCTTTTATCTCTCCATTTTTTTTTCCAAAATTTTTCTAGAAAGACCCACAGAATTAGTGTGTAAGGAGGAAATTAACAGCATCACCAACATTCTTACTTCCCACATTTTTTCTGAGAGCAACATCTCTCTACCTGCCTACTATTATTGTCACTATTCTTATGCAAAGTACACATTGGACATCAACTGGAGATTGCCTACCAACAAAGTGAGGCCTAACTCCTCCCCCAAATGACATTTATAAGAACTGAGAACAGGATATTATGAAGTAGGCTTCTGAGAAGTCTTGAAGTAAACTTCTGTTCTTCCTTTGTATCTCTTGGCAAGAGATTTAAAAACTTCTCTGTAAAATACAGCCTTGAGTGGTAACCACTTTTACTGAGTTTTCTGGATGGCTCTTGTAATTAGATAAACTCTCCATTCCCAGATACTTTTCCACTGTTTGTGAACTTGGTAATTTTTGAAAAGATGCCATACATACTTCCAAGCAGTTATAGATGTATTCCTGGTGGCTAAAAGTTAAATCTCAACAAGAATTTATCTGGAGCTCTCTATCAACTATAGGTAAAGTGGTATTAATTATAACATTCCTTACTGTACAATTAAAAGGACTTTGGCACTCCAATACCCTCCACAATACATCCAATTTTCCCAGGCTAGGATGAAGTTTTTTCCCCAGTGGTCTTCTTTATCTCCTAAATTGTAAATTTCTCAATTCTGTTTCTTATGCTGTAGTGCACATATTAACTTAAAAAATCCATCTCATGAATGTTCTATACATTATCTAAAATTATGAAAACATAAACATGTCAACAGAGATAATAAATCAATATTATGAAGAAAAGGAATACCTTGGAACTGAAATATACAACTGACAAGAAAAAAAATCTCTATTTAAAAAGCAGATTAGATGTGGCAAAGAATTAGTTTTGGAAAAAAATATAACATTCATCTGATACAAAGAGCAAAGAAGAAAATACAATTAAATAAAAGTGGATAGAGCCTTTGAGATATAAAGAAATATATCATATAATATGTAAGAAATTAGAATAATACAAGAGTGAGAAAGTGATAGAAACATATTTTTAAAAATATGGCTTAAGATTCTATAGAAATGGGTGAAAATGCCAATTTAAACCTCCAGAATGCCTAAAATCCCAAGTAAGATAAGTTATTAAAATCATAGTCAAGACAACTTATAATCATAGATTAAGATCTTAAAAGTAATTAAAGTGACACATGACATACAAGGGAACAAGTACAATGCGAGGCTATTGTGTGAGCTCAGTGTAACACAGGAATCACTGCAACAGCGTATTTGTGTGCGTAAAATGAATGATGTGTGCTTGTATTCCTCCACATCTTGTACTCCATTAAGATATAGGAAAAAAATGCACCAATAAAAATTGTTTAAAAATTAATTAATAAGAAGTACTAAAGCGAATGAAACAAAGATAATTCATATTTACAGACAGTCCTTAAGAAATAGCAAAAATCTTGTAAATGTATGGGTATAGTGTATATATTTATATATTTCATATTTATCTTTATTAATTTTCTTCTGTTTCAAAATACATGACTGGCTAAGGCAACAATGAGAAAAGTGTACCACTGGATTCATAACACATAGCCATTTTCATGTGAAAAAAATACATGTAATGGAAATAACAGAGACTGCTAGGAATAGAAACAGCATTTCTATTAATATTGAACTTAATACTGAGGATTAAATTGAAATTGATAGCTAAATATACAGAATAATTTTTATGCTTTTTTGGAGCACACCCATTCATGTTAATAACACTGTAGAAAATTGGAATAGAAGCAATGTACATTTAATAATGTACAACATTATTAAAGCAATACACAAAGGATTTAAAGCCAACCTCATAATGAATGGGGTGGGGAATAAAAACTATAGTAATTCCCTTTAAAATCAGGAACAAGACAAGGATGCCTACTATCACCACTCCTTTTCAATATAGTACTCAAGATTCCTGCCAGAGCAATAAGATAAGAGAAAGAAATAAAAATATTTTAAATAGGAAAAGAAGAATTAAGGTTATCTCTATTTGTAGATGGCATGATCTTATATTTAGAAGACTCAAAAAACTCAACCAAAGGGATTCTAGAGCTGATTAACAAATTTAGAAAAGCAGTGGGATACAAAAATCAACCTAAAAAAATCTGTAGCTTTTCTATATGCCAACCATGGTTCCACTGGGAAAGAAATCGGAAAATAATTCCATTCACAATCACCTCCAAACCAATAAAATAACTAGAAATAAACGTAACCAAGGAAGTAAAAGATCTCTACAGTGAAAATTATAAAACACTAAAGAAAGCAATTGAAGATCTTAAAAGATGGAGATATCTCATTTGCTCTTGGTTAAGCAGAATAAATATTATCAAAATGACCATTCTACCAAAAGTGATCTACAGAATCAATGCACTCTCTATCAAAATATCAATGAGTAATGCGTGCATGTATGCCTCTACCATCTTTTACCCTGTTAAGATGTATGTCTAAATACACCAATAAAAAATAAATAAATAAAACAAAATACCAATGTCATTCTTCACAGACTTAGGAAAATTAGGAAAAACAGAAGACCCAGAGTAACTAAAGCAATTCTCAGCAATAAGAACCATGCAGGAGGCATCAGAATTTCTGGCTCAGAGCTATAGTAATAAAAGCAGCATGTTACTGGCACACAAACACACACATAGACCAATGGAACAAATAGAAAGTACAGAAACAAATCCACATACATAGACAACTGATTTGCAACAAGGTGCCAGACACATACTTTTGGGAAAAAACACTATTTTCAACAAATGGTGTTTCTACAACTGGTTATCCAGTTGTAAATAAATAAATAAATAAATAAATAAATAAATAAATAAAACCCTGCACAGGTGTCAACTTGAGATGAATCAAAGACCTGGAAGTTAGACCCGAGACTTTGAAGCTGCTGAGAAGGGCATAGGTCCAAACTCCAACTTATAGACACAGGTAGAAACTTCCTCAAAGACATTCCCAAAGTTCCGACTGTAAACTTTTAAAGCAGCATTATCAACAACAAATATTTACAGGACTTTATCATAACTATAATTTCAGTAAAGGCATTATAATGTTATACATGGAAAATTTGTCTAACATAAAGGAAGGCAGTAAAAAAATAAAGGAAAAAATAAAAAGATGAGACAAATAGAAACACAGAGAAAAATGGTAGATGTAAATTCTAAATAAAATAACCACATAAAGTTTGAATAGATTAAAACACTAAAAGGCAGACATTACTTTGAATGGGTAAAATTAAGATGAACTTTGTTACATTATATATATATATATATATATATATATATATATATATATATATAAAATGCATCATATATATATATATATGATGCATTTTAAATTAAAGACAAATATATATTTCAATTAAAAAAAGTAAATAAGTATCACATAGATATTCACTTTAAATTCCAAGTAAATTTATTTGAAATTAAAGGGACATACAAATATCAAGGGTAAGAAAGTGAATAAGGATATACTGAAACAAGACAAAACAGATTAATACAAGAAATATTCCTAGAAACCACAAAGAATATTTTAAAAATCACAAAATGGCAAATAAATAAAAATACAGCACCTGCAAATGTTTAACCTCTAAATTGAATAGTTACAGAATAATAAAGAAGATATAGTCATAGTGATAAATAGTAAATCAACAGAGTTGGATATATAAAGATTTCTGCCTCAATAATTAAAAGAACAAATAGGAAATCAATTAGTATATAAGAGATTTGAAACATTATCAACCACCTTTACCCAATAGCATATTTGTTTCAAAAATACATGGGCCATTTACCTAGAGAGATCATATGCTGTGATTTAAAATATCTCTGTGTGTTTTGAAGATTCAAACCACATAGTCATCTGACCATAATGCTACCAAACTGAAAACTAATAAATAGGAGAAATCCAGGAACCAGTAAGAATCAGGTTTTCAGAAATGTTTGAAAAGTGGCTTGATTGGTACTTGGAAGAGAACTTTTGATAGTAATTGCTTACTTTAGAAAAGAATATTCTAAAATTGGTTTATCACTTTCCATTTTAAAAATCTACAAAAAGAAGAAATTAAAGCCAAAATAAACATAAGGAAAAATACTACATATGTAGGCAAAAATAAAACAGAAAACATAATAATAAAAATAATTAAATTAGAAATATTTTTAATGAGAAAGCATCATAAGTATAGAAATATGGAGAAAATCTAAAAATATAAACAATTTTATGCAAATTAATTTTACAACTAAATTTAAATGAATAAATTATTTTATAGTTATTAAAATATAAATATATATTAAATGTGATATACATCTATACAGATGAATTATATGTATATGTGTCATATAAATATATAGTTATATATGTGTGTACATGCTACAAATATCCTAAAATTAAATCAAAAAGCAATTGATTTTTCAAACAATACTGAAAATATCCAGGAATAAATTTAACATAATTAGAATCTATACTAAAACAAAACAAAACAAAAAACAAACAAAAATAAGTGTGGTAGCCCATGCTTGCAATCCTAGCATTCAAGAGGAAGAGACTGGAGGATTGTGGTAATTGGGCTGGGGATAGAGCTCAGAGGTAGAATGTCCCTGGGTTCCATCCCCAGTACTGCAAAAATAAAATAAAATAAAATAAACATTGATGAAAGTATTTTTCATTGATAAAAGATTATTCAAGAAACATACTAGGAGAAATTACATTAAAATTTTATGTTTTAAGAATGTTTAACTTATATAACTTGATAAGAAGATATACAAACCCAATAAAAATATGGCAAGAATGTGGTAGGCATTAAAAGTAATTAAAATGTCAAATGCTTACCAAGCAAATGGAAAAGTTAATCCCATAGGGAAACATAAATTAAAATTAAAATGATATATATTACATAGTCATTACAATGAATAACTTTAGAGAGGTATCATATATTGTCAGTGAAAAACAATGCTTATGCCCATACACTATTTTAAACACTGTTGTTATGCAAATTAGTTAATTATCTACAGAAGCTTAAACCTTGACCAAAATCTACAATTAAAGATTGTATTTCATGAGATGTATATTATATTCCATTAAATATGATACTATAAATACAATACAACCCTCTTGATTATTTTAAATTTCTCAATGACATTGGGGCTACTTTAGTACCAACCTCTCCCAGGTTCTTCACACATGTAGAGATAAGAAATTGGTCCCTTTCCTTTCTTTGATTTCCCTTTTCTATGTATAACCAACATATTTTCTTCCTTTCATATGTAGATCTACTCAGGAAAAATAAATTCTTAATATAATCTGATACTCGTACTGACCTATAAACTTGCTAAGATGTTTCTTTTTCCATGCACATTTCCTTTTAAGTTATGTAAACATAAGAGTTTTATTGCCAGGGATGGTGGATTCTACCTGTATTTCCAATACTTAGAGATTGGAATAGAAGGATCAAAAGTACAAGATTAATCTCAGAATCTTTGCAAGACTATGCTTTTTTTATAATTTATTTTTATTTTCATGTGGAACATATTGAAAATGGGATACATTCAGACTATGCTTGGTACATCCCCCCCCCCCAACAATGAGTGTCCAGGTTAACTATGCTATATTTATATTTTTACACAAAATCAGATGTAGCTCCTTCAATAATTATCCTCAGCCTCTTCCTCTCCAATTCTTTCATTCTAGCTTTGGTGAGGTTTCTCTTTCCTTATCTGTAGTCTCTCTGGTATCCCTAATACTTCCTAGTATTAGAGAAAATATAAGTCCCTTTTCTTTCTGTGCTTGGCTGATCTCAGTTAACATAATATTCTCCAGGTCATTCCATCTTCTTGTGAATGACACAATTTTGTTCTGCAAAACAAATAACCCAATCGGGAAACGGGCAACTGAACTGAATAGACACTTCACAAAATAAGAGATACAAATGGCCAATAGATACAAGAAAAGATGTTCAACATTATTAGCCATAAAGGAGATGCAAATCAAAACTACCCTGAGATTCCAACTAACCCCAATCATGGTGGCAAACATAAAGAAATCAAATCATGGTGGCAAGCATAAAGAAATCAAATAACAACAAATGCTGGTGAGGATGTGGGGAAAGAGGAACTTTTTTACACTGTTGGTGGAAGTGTGAACTAGTTCAACCACTATGGAGATCAGTGTGGAGATTCCTTAGAAAACTGGGAATAGATCCACCATATGATCTGGCTATACCTCTCCTGGGTATTTGTGCAAAAGTGTTGAAATCAGAGAACTACAGCAACATATGCATACCCATGTTCATAGCAACAGAATTTGTAATAGCCAAAATATGGAACCAACCTAAGTCTCCATCAATGAATGAATGGATTACAAAATTATGGGGAAGACTCTGTTTCAAACTATAAAAAAGTAAAAAGAATGGGAGTATAACTCAGTGCTTCAATGCCTCTGGGTTGTTCAATCCCTGTATGTGTGTATTGTGTGTGTGTGTGTGTGTGTGTGTGTGTGTGTGTGTGAGAGAGAGAGAGTTTTACATATATATTAAATATTATAAATATATGTTCTGAGCCGGGCGTGGTGGCACACGCTTGTAATCCCAGTGCTTGGGAGGCTGAGACAGGAGGATCACACAGGTTCGAAGCCAGCCAGTCTCAGCTACTTAGAGAGGCTCTCAGCAACTTAGTGAGACCCTGTTTCCAAATAAAAAATATAAAATAGATCTGGGAGTATAGCCCAGAGGTAGAAAGCCCCTGGGTTCCACCCCCAGTACCACCAATAAACAAACAAACAAACAAACAAATAAATAAATAAATAAATATTCTGTTATACCTGTACTAATACAGAGAATTGGTAAAATTTTGAGTCACCTCCTGTGGTAATTCCACACTAGCTTTGCCACTTGAATTCTTCCTAATTACAAGAGAGCCTATGACCCTGTTGCACACAAATGAGGAATTCATTTTAGTTCTGCATAAGTTGCATCCTAAGAATTGCAAGAGTAAGTGCTATTTAAAGAACCAGTGGTATCATTTGTAATAAATACCTGCACACTATTATAATGGGCTAGTTTAGTTACTCTTGGACATTTCGGAGATAGAACTATTGAAAAAAGAAGTCTCTTATGGACAGAGAGAGGAGGATTTAGTAGCCATGTAGAATGCAATATGGGTTATGAATTTGAGTTACAGAGTAAACCAAAGCCAAGGAATATGTTTTTATTTTTATTGGTGCTTTGTAGTCATACATCTTAATGAGGTACAAGATGGTGGAATCATACATGCACACATCACCCAATTAGCCCTTACCCAAGTCCAGCCCCATTTCTTCCCCCTCCCTCCTTCTCAAGTTTGGCTTAGTGATTGACATTGATTTGTTTGTTAAAGCACATCATTTATATTAGAGAATTTCCCATTTCCCCCTTCCTATCCCTTCAGTTAGGTCAGCTTATTTGATCATCTATAGTATCTCCTTCTTTATCTAGAGTTCCTCCTATGATCCATTTTCTCCCTATCTTCTGCATATTAGGGAAAGTATCTGGTTTCTTATGTTTTGAAACTGACTAATCTAACTTAGCTTGTCTTCCAGTTTTATTATCCCTGTAAATGAAATAGTACATTTTTTGCCGTGCGTGGTGGCGCATGCTTGTAATCCCCGCACTTGGGAGGCAGAGACAGGAGGATCGTGCAGGTTCGAAGCCAGCCACGCGCACTGGTTTAGGAGACCCTGTTTCCAAATAAAAAAGTATAAAAAATAGGTCTGGGAGTGTAGCCCGGAGGTAGAAGGGCTTCCAGGAACCCTAGTACCACCAAAAAAAAAAAAAAAAAAAAAAGAGAAAGAAATAGTACATTTTTCCTTATGGCTGAGTAAAATTCCATTGTGTACATATCCCATAGATTTGTAATCCATGCATCTGTTGATGGGCATCTCGGCTGGTTCCATAGTTTGGTAATTTGAATTGTGCAGCTTTGAACATAGACAAGCATACATTAGTTTGATAGTTTGGTTTCCATTCTTTCGGTTAAATAACCAGAAGTGGTATTGTTGGATCATATGGTAAGTTCATTCCCATTCTTCTGAGGATCTTCCATACACTATTTTCCAAAGTGGTTGCATTAATTTTCAGTCTCACCAACAATGTATTAGAGTTTACAAATGCACAAGAAACTAAAAGGCTAATCAATATGTGAGATTGCATTAAACTGAAGACCTTCTCTACAGCAAAGGAAACTATCAATATTCTCAACAAAAAGCCAACAGAATGGGATATAATTTTTGCTGTCTACTCCTCCAATAGAGGACTAATATGTAGAATATCCAGAGAACTCAAGAAACTCAGCACTAAGAAATAACCGAATCAAAAAAATGGGCACGGGAACTAAATAGACACTTCATGAAGGAAGAAATTCAAATGGCCAATAAATGCATGAATAAATGTTCAACATCATTAGTAATCAGAGAGATGCAAATCAAAACTACCCTGAAATTTCATCTAACTCCAACTAGAATGACAATCATTCAAAACACAAACAACAAGAAATGCTGGCGAAAATGTGGAGAAGAGGAATATGTTTTTGAAATAACACAGCCACCTACCACTCAGATGAGAAGGTTGTTGGAATATATAGCAAGCTAGTTATATGTGGAAGAATAAAATTCATTTTTCCTAATCCAATGAGTGGTGCTTTTAATGTTTTAAATATAGTACAAGAACTTGGCTTTGAGTATACCCCCTCAATGTCTATGGCACTGTTAGTTTCAGAGAGAGTTTAAAATGAAGATAATAAACTTTATTATACATTTATCTATCAGATAATAATTTGTAATACACATTTGTTGCTGGGAAACACATGCAGGACTCTGAATCTCTCTCTATTATTAGCAAGCCTTCTGAGAGGAAAATATTCCCAACTCTTAATGAACGAAAATATTGTTCTTTGCTCTGATCATGTCTGGCTGCCCACACCTCCCACTTTATACAGACAGATTCTCAGCTTAGCAGCGCTCAGCTGGGTTACTTCCCCTCCTTGGCTTACCTGACCACATAGCAAGTACATCTCTTTCTTATTGCTATTGTTTGTTATAAAATGCATCACTAATTGCATAATGTGTTACTTACTTGGCAATCAATATAACTAACAATAAAAATATTTTTTGGATATCTGCACCTAAATGTTCATCTATAATTTATAATTAATTAAAAGATTCTTCTGCTTTCTGTCACTTCTTGTGGTTTTATTGATATCCATGATATTAGGAACAGTAAGCATTTTCTTAAGTACTATTTACTCACTAACCAAATGTTTCATAGAAAATGATCGCTCTTGTAATATAATCTCATGATGCTATAACATTCATATTTTGACTCTTTCCAATATACATAAGTCTAATGGGTATGATAAGCACTTTATTAATAGTTTTCATTTTACCCTACCAATACTATTGAGATTTAACTTCATTAGTATTTGATTGGCATATTAAAAATCATACATCATATTAGAGGTGAAACAATGGTGTAATTTGTGATCTGTAGTAATTCCCAACGAGTAGAAAAAATTTACCAGGTACATCTTCAAATAAAATTTCTGTGCTAAAATTTTTCACAGATGAAGAATGAAATAGACAATAGCCTTCAGAACTAATTAAACATAATTGTACAAAATTTCCCCCATGACTTGTTATAATTATCTCATATTGAGATAGCATATGGCATTTCAGAGAAAAGTAGCAATAATTACCTTCCATATTTCAAGAATTTTATTTTAATTTCCCTGATCAAGTTTTTTTTTTTCTTTTTCTTCAGTAACTCATCCAGCAAAATATTCATAACACTTTGGGGAAAGCAAGGATGTGAAATTCCACTTTTAAAAATATTACCAATTTTTATTTATACAAGGAATTTGTTTAACTGTACATAGGAAATAATTCTAAGACTAATACAGTCATGTAAAGAAAAACAATTTAATTTTTATATACATTATAGAATTTAAAATGAGATTACATAATGCTATTTCTTTCCATTTTGATAATTAAATATTAGCATCGTTATTTTACTATTAATAGTTACAGGCCATCATGCCATATGATTACTTAAATACAATATGTGGGTGATATCTAAACTTACTTGCATTGCCATACTCTTGCATCAGGTCTAATTTATTTCTGATAGTTTCCTAACACATGTCTTTGGTCAGAATGTTCAAATCAATCAATGGCGAGAATAATATTTGGATAGTTGATTTAAGAAGTTTTTCTTGAAGACTACTATATATGTCCTTCATTTCTCTATTCTCCCAGATCCCTTTCATTTAGTTGTTATACAGATGTAGAAGCCTTGAGACTCAGAAGTAGCAATCTGCCTAATCCACAAAACTTCTAAATGAGAAAGGTAAAAAAGTTTTCCAAAATCTAGTCTTTAATTCAATTACAATATCAATCCAAAGAGTACATGTGTGACTTCAGGATATGCTGACCTATTGTATGCACAAGTACTGGATACTATTATAAAGAACGTTGCCAATATTGCTTTTACTTTGCCTTTGCATCAACATGCGCTCTTCTATAGTCATATATTTAGGATAAGAAAAACATGCAGAAGTTGTGTTCTGCAGTTGTAAATATCAAAATAAGTTTTCTAAATTGTGCCATATTGGCATTGTTTATAATACACATAACATTTATATATAAGGCTAGAGAAATAAACTACATTGAAATCTGGACCAGGACAGGAAGAGAACTGCTCTTCCCAAATTAATCTTTTGTATAGACAGATCCTGACTTTTTAAAATTAGATTAAAGATGAGTCAAAACTAAGTATCAGCAGAGGTATTGGGAAAATAGTTGGGAATATCGCTGTTTATATCACCATTTCGTAGCTAGGTGTGTGATAAAACACCTTTTCATACTTGCTCAACTTTGCCTCATATTAAATATATCCATATGCTATGACTCATGGTTTTAAGTTTATCAAAAAGAAATAATATTTTTGAAAGGACTACATAAAAATATTAAAGTTATTTTATATATATTAGCCATAAACTGGAACAATCAAAGGTATAACAACTAGAAAAAAACATACTTTTTGTTTCATAAAGAGATGAAAATATTTCCATCTCATATTTTGCATATGAAGAGATATTATTTTTCAATATGGAAAAAATGAGCTATTAATGAAGACAGTAAATGAAATTATTATGGTTAATGGACAAAGCCGGAAACAAAATGTGTTCATATTATATGAATGATTTTTGTTTATAAATCAAGTTTAGAGATAGATAAAACTAATGTACAGCAATAGTTGTCACAGTAGCAGTCGCCTGTAGGGACATGGTCATTTACACTGGATGAGCACAAGAGACTTTGTGGCCTGATGAAAAAGTGCTTTGTCCTTATCAAGATGTTTTCTACATAAGCTTATACATTTGCCAACATTTATCATGTTACACATTTGAGATCTATATATATTTACTGCATATGACTTTAAAAATTCAGAATCACTATAATGGGCTTAGTCACTAACTGCCACAGTTTGATGCATCTGTCAAATGGGACTATTATAAAAACTGCCTGATTCAGCTTCAGGAAAGTTAAATGTGATAAATACTCTGTAAAAAGGAAGTATTATCATTCCATTATTCTCTATTTTTCTTATGTGAAAGTGTGAGATTTTACATGCTGTAGTCCAACAGTTTTTGAATGCTCTATTTAATGTGTTTTATAGTTTCCCTCCTTTCAGATATTTAAGTATTCTGTCCTGATTGTCTCCTTAAAATTTTTATTTCTATTTGCTTTCCAATCTCAATAAATATATTAAGAATAGATAGAACCAATAAATATTGCTTTTCTACATAAGGAAGTGAAGGCAAATACTGGCTTCCAGGCAGCTTAAACACTCTCAGTAGGGGTGATTTCTAAAGCAGACCAGATCCTATAATGAGACAGACAAAGCTATGAAATTGTACATGAGATGTCTCCCAATACAAACTAGGAAAATACTGATAGAATATTCCAGAAGATGATAGAAAGTCTTTGTGGATTCAGCAGGCAATAAGGACATTGCCATTTCTCTCCCAGCTGAGCCTACTGAAATGGTCACAATAAGCAGCAACAAAATGCATTAAAGCAACATTTAGATTTCAGAAAACACCTAGAAGCAACCCTTACTGACCAAAGGAAAACATAAATTTTATTGGTTATATCCAGGACTCCAAGAAAAATTCCTGAAAAAGGCTTTATAGCTTAGATTATTTAGGAAAATAAAATCATTTCATTAATCTTTATTTCTTCACTGAGAAAGTTCTAACCCAGACTAATTTAGTTATAATTCAAGTGAAAAAGTAAACAGTCAACATCAAGTTGATTTGGAAAATGCAATGAACACAGAAGTTTTGGCTTCTATCATCCCTGACTCCAAGAAAGAAGATACCACCTTCACAAAAACCAAGACATTTCTTTCTTGCGAATGCCTTGTACCTTGAAAAAGAATGCCCTATCAACTCTGTAACAAATATACTTGTACATAGGATTACATAAAATGTAATGGGATACTAAAAGATTCAGATGCATTATGCTAAAGAAATTATTCACAAAACACTCACTCATTTCCTTTCATTTTTACAGAATGAAAATTTTACAGAATGAAAAATCTGTAGGGCAGGTTTCTAAGATCTTCACTGTCCTATTCCATGTGTGAGATTTCCCAGTATTTTGGGGGCACCTATGCAGGTGCTAAACAAAGAGGCTGTCAGGAAAACAGGCTCAACAATATTTGTTTCACCTTTCCAGGGTTGGGCATCTTTTAGATTGCAGTGGCTTCTGGCTGTGGGATGCTAGATCACAAGATGTAGTCACCTGCTCACTCCCATCAAAGTCAGCACACAGAACCTCACGTACACCCACAAGAACAAAGAGCTCTGGAGGGCTTTCTAAGCTCTTTCCCTATATCACTATTTTCTTTCTTGAACTAAATCCCAGACTCTACCTTTTATATATAATAAGTTATTCCATATGTGATATAACCACTTTCTCTGGGGTCTCCTGGGGCCACAACCCATGATGAATTATTGGCTTCCTGGGGTGGGGTGGAAAACAGTTTGGCAGTGACCAGGAGATCAGGAATCATCTGCTCAGCAACATACACTCATTCTCCCACCTATTCAGAGAGATCTTTTCTGAGGACCTGAACTAAGACCACATCCTGGTCACTCGTTCTCACATAACCTTGTTTAATTTATACACCATTGCTCATTTCACCACCTGAAATCACCATATGCATATTAATTTTTTTAAAATTTATTATCTGCCTTCCCTCCATCTCCATCTACTTTCTTCCCCTTAACTAAAACATGATTTCCAGGAAAAAAGCACCTCTGACTGGGTTTTCCATACTTCCCCATTTGGCATATAATTGGGAGATGATAACTATTTAATGGAAGTAATATTTTCCCATCTATTATTGTAGTAAGTCAGGAAAAAAGATTTTCATTACAATGATTTACAGTTTAATCATTAAAGGCAAATTCCTCATTCTCAAAGCAAATTTGCATTTATATTTCTGTTTCCCATCATTTCCTCATTTAAAAATTTTTTTATTAGTGCATATTAGCTATTCAGAATTGTGGGATTTATTGTGTCATATTCATATATGAATATAACATAATTTGATGGATTTCACTCCTGAGTACCTCCCTGTCCACTCTGCTTCCTCCTCCAGACTCATTTCTTCCATACTAAATGTCTCTATTTTTCTCAGATCCTTTTCTTTTCCCTCTTCCATTTCCCACATGAGAGAAAATATATGACACTTGTCTTTCTGAGTCTAGCTTATTTTGCTTAACATAATGATCTCCACTTCCCTTCATTTTCTCACTAATGACAAATTTGTTCTTTAGGGCTGAGTAAAACTCAATTTTATATATCTGACACATTTTCTTCATCCATTGACCTAGGCTATTGCAAATTATGCTGCTATAGACATGGGGATACATACATCTCTAAAGTACATTGTCCATACTTCTTTTGGATAGATACCAACGTGTGTTATAGCTGAAAAATATTACTTACTAAGCAAGTAATATGATTTTACCTGCTTATCATCTCAGGCTACTTTATTTTTGAAAACATAAAATTTGGGAATCTGTGTTTCTCACTTCTAATATTTGTGTAAAAATACATTATATACATGGGGAAACATAAGGCCAGGTAGAAAATATTTGAGCCAAAATATCAACCCTTATCTTTAAGTTTCAGAGGAAATCCTCACTTAAATTTTTAATCACTTTCTGAGTATTTTAAAAAATATAAATGATTTACTTTCTTTTGGGATCATATGATAAGTTCATTCCCATTCTTCTGAGGATCCTCCATACTGTTTTCCATACTGTTTTCCAAAGTAGTTGCACTAATTTGCAATCCCACCAACAATGTATTAGAGTTCCCACTTTTCCACATCCTCACCAACATTTGTTCTTGTTTGTATTTTGAATGATTGTCATTCTAGTTGAAGTTAGGTGAAATCTCAGGGTAGTTTTGATTTATATCTCTCTGATTGCAAAATACCAAACTAATGCATTTGTATCTATGTTCATAGCTCCATAATTCACCATTGCCAAACTATGAAACCTGCCAAGATATCGATCAACAGATGAATGAATTACAAACTATGGGATATGTACACAATGGAATTTTACTCAGCCATAAAGAAAAACACACTTACACTATTTACAGGGAAAGGGGTGGAACTGGAGGACTTTATGATAAGTGAGATTAGTTACTAAAAATAAGAATTTGGATGCTTTCCCTAATATGTGAGAGTTAGGGAGAAATGGATCATAGGCGAAACTCTAGTCAAAGAAGGAGATACTATAGATGAGCAAATAAGGTGACCTGAGGGGATGGGACAGGGAAAGAAGGAAATTCTCTAATGCACTTTACATATTTTAACAAACATATCAAAGTGAATCACTAAGCCAAACATGAGAAGGAGAGAGGGGGAGGGAATGTGGTTGGAATTGGGTAAGGGCTAATTGGGTGACGTGTGCATGTATGTCTACACCATCTTGTACCCCATTAAGATGTATGACTACAATGCACCAATAAAAATTAAAAAAAATAATCTAATAGATAATGGCTGTTTAAATGAATACATGACAAAATAACTCTTATTTTAAAAATGGTTCCTTAAATATATGCACTTATAATTCGTGTATATTCAATAGAAATATATTTTAAAAGAATGGATGCTCGTTTATTATGGTACTTTATTTCCTCCAGAAAATAATACATTGCTAAGATTAGTTAATTTCTTAACCCATAATCCCATTTGACAGAACAAAGTTTGGAGAAAATGTTCATCCTTGCTAGAGATAACAATAATGCTAACAACACAATTTGAAATGTTTGTATGCAGCAGGATTTATAAAAAGTCCTATGCATACATATATTATTTAATTTTTATGAATCTGAGGGTAGGACTTTTTATCTCTTTTGAATCAATGGGAAGGGCTAGTTGATTTTTCTAAGACAACAATGGAAAGCAAGCTAGAACCAGAACTCAGAAAGAAGGGAATAAATGGGGACTAGAAAATGCCCAGTGGAGATACATGAAAGCCAATAAGAGAAGACATGAAGCTGGGTGCGTGCGGTGATGCACACCTGAAATCTCAGTACTTGGAAGGCTGAGACAGGAGGATCACAGTTTCAATGCCAGCCTCAGCAACTTAGCATGTCACTCAGCAATTTGGTGAGATCTTGTTTAAAATAAAAGTAATAATAATAAAATAGGGCTGAGGGTGTATCTCAGAGGTCGAATGCCCCTGGTCTCATTCCCAGTTCAACACATACATGGAAAAGAGGAAGAGAGGAAGAGAGGAAGAGGAAGAGAGAGAATATGAAAGAATAAAATAATAAATATATCCAAGAAAATATGAAAAGAAATTTCACTTGCCTTACAGATCCCAGGACCAATGTAGGTATGCTATTTGGCAATGAGGTATAGGTTCTTGAGAAGAGTTTTCTATTGCTCAGGCTAACACAATTACTTGAATTGTCTCCAACAAGTCTCATGCTTTTGTATTAGGTGGAAACTACATTTTAATCTTCAATTACATTTTCTTAAAATACTTCTTAAATTAAAAAGGTTGAAATCAATTAGAGAAATCAATGGGATATGTTTTCGCTCATGAGAAAAACCTAATAATAAAAAGACATTTGGGTTGTAATTTATATAAACTAGTCATACAATGGAATTTTACTCAGCCATAAAGAACAAAATTACATCATCTGCAGAGAAATGGATGCAACTGAAGAACACGATGCTGAGATTAGTTGGTCACAAAAAGTAAGAAACCAGATATTAGGATTATCTCCCTAATATGCTGAAGCTAGGGAGAAAATGGTCATAGGAGGAACTCTAGAGGAGGGGTGAGAAACTACAGGTGAGCAAATAAGGTGACCTAACTGAGAAGGATGGGAGGGGGTGCAGATACCAGCAAAAGCCACGCTCTCTCGGAATCTGCATTTTCGCAGTTAATAGGCAAAATCTCAAAGTGAGAAATAAGCCCCGAGAGAAGGTGTGCTCGCTGGTCAAAAGCATCTTTCCACTTCTAGATATTCTTGCATAACTATTATTCTTCTAGTATTCTTTTAACTCCCTATATGAATTGCTCCAGTGATGTGAGATCAGGACTATGAAATCGAGTCCGTGGAAATAAAACTTTCTAATAATTTGTCTAAACGTCCTTGGCTCTGCTCAACAATAATGAAAAGACTGGCCAGAATTCAGGTACTGTGATAAGCACCCCAGCTGCAGCAATCACAAATGGCCTCCGACCTTCATCACTATCCATTAACTCCGGCAAAGTAGCTCAGTTCAAAGTAATCGTTTACCCTTGAAATCCTGCCTAGAGACAGAGAAAAACCTTGTGTGTGACCTTAAAGCAATTTAGTTGATAAACAACTTAGGTGCCCAAATACAATAGACCCAAAGAAAAAGACTGTTGACTGACCACATAGTTAGAAATGAATATGACTAAATAAAGGACAGACGTTCTAAATATATATGTATGAAGGAAAGGAAATACCGTAAGAGTAAGAAAAGCATTTTTGCATGAAGAAGAGCTTATCATAAGAAAGTCCCAACTGGGAAAGGAAGGAATTAGAAAGTTAGAAGCAGGCTGCAGAGAGTTTGTGACAGGGAAGTGGATTATTAAAGATGAGTAGGCTTTTAATAGGCTTGTTGTCTAAAGAAGAGTGCTCAGCAGTTAAGGAAATACATCTGACAATTAGAACTAAGAACCTTGTGGTGTTGTTTGTGATATTTTGTCTGCCAAACTGTGTTGTGAGTATGCTTAAGCTTTCAGACTTAGAAGATAAGGTACCAACACCTGAAGAAACTCCATCACATCCACCTGAATCACCACATTTCCCCACACTTGCTATATGAACTGAGCCCAAAAGATGGAAAAGTTCCAGGAAAAGTTAAAGAAGATTCCCCGAGAAGCTCCCAAGCCTTGACTATTTGGGGAGGCTGCCACCTGGAACTGCTTATCTGCAAGACCTTGGAGAGGAACAGGAGTTAATTCTTCGAGGGCCAACAGCAAGCTAAAAGACACCCACCCCCCTTGTTCTCTTAACTTTACTGGTGAAGGGTATATATTTCTTGGGGTCTTTGTAATAAAGTGTCATTGGCTCAAAAAGCCTTTGTCCACCTCAGGTTCTTTCCAAAGCGTCGTCATTTAGGGACCTAAAGAAAATTTAGTCCCTAAAGGGAAAGAATCGCTGCAGATAAGATTCTGCAGAACTCCACCTGCCTTTTGCCCCATCTTTCTGAGGATTTGACCGGGAGCGAACAATAACGACCCGACTGAGATTAGTCTGCAACAAGGGGGCAAAGAGGGAAATTCCCTGATGTTCATGACAAACATTCATAACATTTCAAAGTCAATCACTAAGCCAAACAAGAGAAAGAGGGAGGAGAGGGAATGGGATGGGATTTGGGGAAGGGCTAAATGAGTAAGGTATGCATGTATGCCTCTATCATCTTGTACCCATTAAAATGTATGACTACAATGCACCCATAAAAAATTTCAAAATTTTAAATACCTTTCAATTGCATTATTTCAGAATAATGGAAACTCTGTTAGTGTGTTTTTTTCAGCTATAATGTCTGATCTAGGGATGCTATTTTATGCTAAACTTTTCCATATCACTCTACAGAAGGATTTAATAATGTGCTAATAAACTATCACGTGTGTGTATAAATATGAATTTTTGTGATTTTTATAAGAAAATTTAAAAAATATGACAAGTAGAAGATCTTAACAGATAAATAAGGAAGAGCCTAAACCTTTAAATTTATGCACAACCAGGAGAACATGAATTATAAAAGCATACTGGAAGATATTTTTTACTTCCTTTTTTTCTTCAAAGGGAAAAAAAAAATTAAACTTTATTCATGAACCAAAAACTGGAGCAGATTTTTCTTGTATGTATAAACATTCTTCATCATTTAGAATGCCATTTAGACTTTATTTTACTTCCTTAACTTTGAACTTGCTCAAAGATACAAAATCTAACAAAGTAACCTAAAAAAAATTTACTTGTTGCAAATAATTCTTTGACATGCAAAATGTATGTTTTGTTTTGTCCTACCTAGGTCTTATGTTTCATTATTATTAAAAATGTCAGTAATGTTTTGCCTACTGGGAACACAGATTTTCTCTAGTTTTTTTCAATCTCATTCAAAGCCCCTTGTTGAATATTTTACAAGTTTCAGCAGATCTTTTGTTATTGCTTTTTAAAATTACAAACTCAGAAGCCTCTGCTGGCATTTTGCTAAATTGTTTTTGCAGAAGTAGACTTGTCAAGCATTTATAGAAAGAAGTGAAAAAACCACTCTCAGATAATTATAATCTTGCATGCGACCTCCAGAATAAGAAACACTAGGGCTTCATTGAGGGGGCAGCCCATGTTCCTCCACAGCCCATGTGCATATGCAGCTTATGAACTGCGGTAAGGATTTTTAAATTCAAAAATAAATTTTTTAATTCGCAATTTTTAAGTTTTAAATTTTCAAAGAGATATTAAAATAATTTCAAAGGAAAAGGGAAACAAAATAATTTGGGAGAAGTGAGTAGAGGAAATAAAAATTTTATTTTAAAAATAAGGGACTATGCAATGGTTTCAGGAGAACTGAAATATACTAACTAAAGTGAGATATATCCTATATATTATACATACACCAATATTTATATTATATAGTATACAGTATCACCAATATTTTCTTCTGCTTATTACTCATAAACTATTTATTCGTGTGCAAATTAACATATATATATTTAGATTATTAAAATTTTATATCCACACTAATGCCTCATTGCCATATTACAAGTATTTTTTTCAGCTTTTGGTTTTCCACAATTTTAACTGACTTCTATGGTAGAAACAACTCTCACTATTCCCAATTTATCTACATATTTGATCAGTTCTAAAAGTTCTAAAATGTGCAGCAAGTTATTTCAGAATTGCTAATCCATAAACTTGTGAGAAACAAACTGATAAAGTCATTATTTTTAAAACTTTCATTTTATCTTTAGACTGAGGACATATAATCAAGATACTGTGCTAGAGATTTCAACCTCCCGAACTTGTTTATATTATTTATTGGAAATACAGTTAGATTACTGTTTCCCAATTCTTCCCCAAGTCCTTGTTGATTTTATTATTTATTTTCTCAAAATGTAAGTGAATATGGCCATAAAAACCAAAACTATTATGAAAAACAGTACAGTCAGAGAAGCACTAAGTTAGGGCTCAGTCTTCCTCTCTTAGCACTCTCCCTCCCTCCCTCCCATGTCTTAGTTTCTAACATGTCTGAAAAAAAGACATGTTATTCTTACACACATATATATATATATATATATATATATATATATATATATATATCATGAGGCTGTGTGGCTACATGGAAACTTGCCCACCAGTCTCTAGACTATCTACTTTCTCTCTAAGCTCACCACCAAGAGAATCATCCTAGGGATGTGCCTCTAAATAATCATGTAGTCCATTCCTCAAGAGACAGAAATTACAGGAAAATCTGTTTAAGTTTGCACCTGATCTCAAAAGTTTTCCACTTTTCATATCTATAATGCCAGGATTCTTTTACCAATGCCTCTGAAGTTTAGATCATTTTCAGTTAACCAAAATTTGTTTTCTGTTTCAGTTTTTCAGTTAAATAAAATGAGCTTTCAGTATCTTTTTAATGACATATGAATCAGATTTTGACAATCCTGGGCTACTATAGACCATCCTGTCTTTCATACTGCTCCAGGAGAGAGCTGTCACACAGAAACTTCTAGAGTGAGATATGAGTAACTTATAAAGGCATTCTTGACACCCATTTGACATCACCAAATCTGGGCAGTTTGGGCCTCTTCTCTGATACAGATTCATGGTCAGCATTAAAACTAGTATGGGAATCCAAGGGTTTTAGGAGATGCCACCATTTCAGCCTTCCTAAAACCTCAAATATTTTCTGGTCTAATGTATTCAGAGTGAAGAACACAAAAATACCAAAATCAAAAAGTCACTACCGGAAAACAAATAATTTTTTTCACAGGATCTGCTCCTCTTACGGTTTAAGTTACAAACAGGTCACAATAAATTAAGATGATTAGAAAGCAAACAAATTGTAACCAGACTCTGATACCCCGCAACAGTTATGAGCCTCCAGGCATCTCATGTTTTTTTCAAACAGGCTGAGAATGCCGCAAAGGAAGTTGGGAATTCTCATAACTGACAGTGTAAACAACTTACAGCAGCTAGAGTCAACTATGTCTTGTTAGCCACATATTGGGAAATATGTGTGTATATGTGTATGTGAGAGAGGAATATATAAAATAAAATAAAATAAATACTAAATATATATTAACATAAATATATATAAACTTTCACCACCCTATTTTAATCTGGAAATGACTACCATGGCATGTGATGGTGTGATTCTTTTCAGATAGCTGGGTTGCAACTTGAGTTTTCAGTTCCCTTGGCTATGAGTGCAAAAATGGAAAGTTAGGGTGTTATAGAATTCATAGCACAATCACAGGCTAGGGTTGTAGCTTTCATTATATCTGTGCTGAGATGGCTGTGGTGTGATAGTAGAAAAATATCAATACTACCTTTAAACTATTCTGTTTTCAATAAGGCAATATGGAGAAAAGCTAAAGCCACCTGGGAAAACTCAGCAGTAACTTCACTGAACCATATGAAATTAAGAGTCAGTATGCTGAGTCTGAAGAAGTGTTTTGGTTCAAAAAATGTCAAAGTTGTCTGTAACCACAGTCTTTTGGGTTTGGGTGACAGACTGAAGTACAGCCAATGACAACAAGATGGAAAGTGCAGGAAATCTCCGATTGGACCTGGCTCCCACGGGCAGAGATGGCAACCAGCAGCACATTCTCAGACACACAGACTAGTGACACACCCAAAGACACATCTCAAATCTGGTGCAGAAGAAAATGTGAGCAAATTCAGTAACCACACTTCCATGTGTCAAGCCAACCATATGCTTTTATAGAGCATCTGCTTTAATTAAAGAATCAATTGCCACTAGTAAAGCAAATGTTTCTCTCTTTCTGTATTTCTTTTTAATGGCATATACATTACTGTTTTACATTGAGTATTCAGTTAGGTTATTTTTCTATATTTAATTTGAAATATATTACAAGTGAGTTGCTGTTCTCTAAGAATTGCTAGCAGCCCTACATTCAACCTAATGCCTTTTTGAACCTTATCTATACTGTTTTTAAATATTATCCTCTCACGGGCGTGGTGGCGCACGCTTGTAATCCTCGTGCTTGGGAGGTGGAGACAGGAGGATCGCGCAGGTTCAAATCCAGCCACATTGGCTTAAGAGACCCTGTTTCCAAATAAAAATATTTTTAAAAAATAGGTCTGGGAGTGTAGCCCGGAAGTAGAAGAGTTTCCAGGAACCCCAGTACCACAAAATAAATAAATAAATAAATAAATAAATAAATAAATAAATAAAATTAAATATTATTCTCTCCCATAGACACAAACCAAAATATCAGCTTAAGAATATTTTGTGAGCTCTAATTTAATGATGAAATGGGCAGTCTCCCTTTAAATCAAATTTATTGAAGATAATTTGAATTGTATAATCATAGAACAGAAAGTAAAGTAGATGAGTAGAAAGCAAATTATATAGCCTCTATGCTATTAATGAACAAATGTTATTAGCATTCTTAGCATTTCAAATTATATATGTACTAGAGCTCAATTCTTTATTTTTCTTTGTACATCTTCAGGAGAAACATCTCCAACAGGATCATTGGTTACTTAAATCAATGGTTTTATACTTTATCTGCAAAACCCTCTGTCACCTTGACTCTTTTGCACAAACACATGTTATTTTATGTGCAGAAGAAAAGTGATAACTTCAGTTTAATTCTGGCGGAAGCAAAGTACCAAGGGCCACAGAGGTTTAGACAAACAAAAAGTCTTGTTCTGCAGGTCTCTGTGGACTAGCCCCTCACCACACTTTCCTCAAGGCATTGCTGCCATTCCTAGTAGGAGCAGATTTTCTCATCTGCCTTCATCCCAATAGGGCACTATCGTCTAAATGCTATTACAACTGAAACCTAGCTTTCAAGCACTCAAGAGAGGTCTTGGAATCGTAAGGCTGCACGGCTACATTGAAACTTGTCCACCAGTCTCTAGACTATCTGCTCCCTCTTTAAGCTCACCACTAAGAGAATCCTACTGATGTTCCTCTAAGTAATCATGTAGTCCATTCCTCACAGACAAAATCCCAGGAAAATCTTTTTAAGCTTGTACCTGATCTCAAAAGATTTCTACTGGACTACACAAAAATATAAGTATTTTTATTTTCTAGTATTCATTGTCAAGCTATAAATGAAAGTTTATGACTGCAGGAAAAAAAAACAAAGTTGAGTATGGGAAATTGCCCTTGCATTTATCCTTCCTACTTCTTCCTTTATCATACGTGTATATAATCCATGCAAACCAGAGCCCAGGATGGTGACTTTGCTTTCTTGCCTTCTTGTCCCTTCATGAATGTTTCAGTATTTACAGTCTTGCTTAATATACTAAGATAGATAGCACTGCCTCTTGACAGGTACCAATATAGGCTCCCCAGTCGCTGAGATGTTTTCTCTCTCTAATTTTTCTGTAATACCTAAAGTTCATTTTCATGGCTCATATTCTCACAACATCCTCATTTTTCAAAATCTATCTTCCAATATAATATTTTCAAGGTAATAGCATTTACCCAGAGGAGTTATTTGATTAGTGCAAAGGAGGATGCTTAACTACTGCACAGACTCAGCTCAGTTTCTTTCTATTTATGCGGCTTGTCACCCCAGTCCCACTGCTTATTTTCCAATAGTTTTGATAAAATGCAGAGAAAAGGACCAAAAATTAGGAGTATTAAGAAGAATGGTATAGGTCAGCATGATGAAAGACCACAGAGATTTCTTTAAGACTTTTACCTACAGTCACTACTTCATTTCTACTATAACAGACTAGGTCAGAGGAAGAGAATAATCTTCAACATGAACGTAAAACCCAGAGAAGACTACAGATTATTTTCCTAAAACCTGACTCTGTGCGTAATGAATCAGGTATCAACATAATCCACTAGCAGTAAAGTTCAAATAAATGAAAGGGATACTTTTTTGTTTGTTTGTTTTTGTAGCACTGGAAATTGAACCCAGGAGCATTGTTTATCACAGCTATGCTTCCAGCCATATTTTATTTTTAAAACAGGGTCTTACTAAGTTGTCTTACACTGGACTTAAACCTATCGTCCTCCTGTCTCAGCCTCCCAAGTACTAGGATTAGACATGTGCCACCATGCCTGGCAAAGGAAACCCATTCTTTGAATAACCTTTGCTAAATCTCTTGACTTACACAGGAATTCATAGGAATGCACAGTTTAAGGAGATATAAGAGGAGATATTCTCTTTTGTCAATTCAGATCTCTCATCCGCACAAAGGATATTCCCAATGGATCCCTAGAGGCAGAGTCTAACCCCAGCAGATTTTTGTTGAGTGTTGACAAAGTTACACTGTGCTAAATGCTATGTCATTTTTATTTCACTTCATTTCTCAGCAACTGGTGGAGGAGGAAAGTGAGCATTGGAAACACTAAAACATTTGCCTAGAGATTCATAAAAAGAAAATCAAAGCCTTAAATCAAATGTAATTAATATAGCATTTAACAACTCTGTGTAAATGGAGGATATGCTATAACTATTGGCCTTTCTAACAAAACTGTTTTGAGGCCAGGTATAGAGAAATAGAAATAGAGGGAGACGGAGACGGAAGGGGAAAGAGTGGGAGAGAGTTGGAGAGAGTTGGAGAGAGTGGGAGAGAGTGGGAGAAGAGAGAGAGAGAGAGAGAGAGAGAGAGAGAGAGAGAGAGAGAGAGAGAGAGAGAGAGAGAATATGACTACTGAAATATTTCAACAGTGAAAGCATTCTTTTAACTTCTTTCTCTAGTTCCGTAAGAAAATAAGACTTGTCTCTTCTACCCCTTCCTCAGAGCACTTAACAGATGTTTCTGATATTGTGATTATTTTGTTACCGCTCTGAGTATCATCCTAGTATTAAAAAATATTAATTCATTATGTCTCCTACACAAGCCTAATAGTTCAGCAGCCTGAAAGCAAGGGGCCCACCTATATTGTCTACTATGGTAAGAAACTGGGCTGTGTTTGTCTGCCTGAGAGATGGTGGCCTGGTCTCCACGGAGACAGCTTTTCGAGCATTTTTGGGGGGAGACATTTTAACTTGATATCAAGCATGGCTCTACAATATACCATCTCAGTGCAATGCAGATCCTCTGTTTCAGGATTTTTCTCTTCTCACTTTTACCTCATCTACAGCTCAGAAGCACAGGCCATGTCACAGCTCATATAGTTTGTTATTTTTCATAAGGGATGTATTATGGCAGACAGTATGAAATGTTGAGGTTTTTAAAATGACCTTTCAATTACACTCAAGTAAAGAAAAATTAAAAGTGCCTTTTAATGATGACAATTTTAGATAATTATAATTATCCTAAATATACTGGCCCAATATCATTTGTATCTTGCCCATATGTTATGTCCATAACAGCAGAATGCAAACAAATGAGAGGCTTGTTATACAGGGATGAGGTAATAAACATGAAGATAGAAATGAAATGAGGATGTGAAACAAGATGTAGACATGGGTGGAAATAAAAAGAGAGTGATAAATATCATATACTTGCTGATTTTGTTCTTTCCTTTCCCACGTCCCTACTTCCTTCCCTAGTTTTATTGTTGTTAATTTGGTCTGTTCTTTCTTGGGAAATAATACTACTACATTTTCAAAAGCATTGGCATCTCAGTATCACCTTCTTGATATTTATCCACAAAACAATAACCCTCCATTGTTTCTTTCCCTATCTCATTTACTAATTATCCTGGCAGTGTTATTTTTAACCTCCCTATACACTCCCTGTACTGAAATTCTTATTATCTAGGTATGCTTCTGGGTAGTCCAAATAAGGAAGATTATAAACACAGATGACTTGAATAATTTGTTCTGTGTTGGTGTGACATTTTGCATAATCTATCCACATTCAAGTTTCCCTTCTCCCTGCACTGACTTTGGTTATGTAGGTTGAAGTGGGGTTCTAAGTAGCTGACTTTCAATCAGACAAGTATGATAGTAGATTACATGAGTATTTGATGGAAAGTGTTGAGATCAAGGATGTCCTTTATATTTGATTTTGGGCAACTTAATACTTAGAAGATACACTTTAATTAAATAGCACCTGAGATGATATAAAATCTACTCTTAATCCCAAACATCTACATGTAACTGACTATAGTTAAAATAGAATGAAAATATACTAGGCAGTATGGGGACAATCTGTCCTGGCAATTACACATTGCTAAAAAGGAATAAGATAAATTCAGTGGTCATTTCTTCAGAACTCAATGCTTGCCAAGGGCTGAGCCCTTCCTGGGGACACAGATCAGAGAGGTCATCACACTCTGGGACTATGAGACAGGAGCCCTCTGGGACAATTTACTGGTTCTAGTCAGGTATTGCTCCCTTTCCTTTGGCAGAGTTCTGCATTAATTTTTAAATGTTTGAAATTTTATTAATATTAATTATTACTACTATTACTTTCTAAATATTTAACTATTTATTAAAATATATTTTTTCTAATTTATAAGCAGTAATAACAACAAAGAGCCAGATACTCCTCTACCCCTCTCTACCAAACACTCTGCTTTCCCAGAGACATCCACTTCAGACTCAAACTATTTTATCACGTAAGAATTTAAAATATAGTTTCTCTTTGATGTCATCTGCCTTTCCAGTCGCCAGGATAAAAAGTTTTCTATTGGGAGACATTGACTGAGATAGCCATAGCTCTCTCCTCAGCTTGATGCAATTCTAGGTAGAATTTCTCCCAATTGTGGCCCCCAAGACCACTTTTTTAGAGCACTTATATCAGAAATCTTTGATTATAAATTATTTCCCCTTGATATTTTAATTAACTAAACACATTAATTTATTAATTTCGATTAATTATTTGGGGTAAATGAACCCAATGGCACTCAACCACTGATGTACATTCTTAACCATTTTGTGTTATGTTCTTTTCTAAATTTTTTATTGGTGCATTGTGGTCATACACCTTAATGTAGTACAAGATGGTAGAGGCATACATGTACACAACACCCAGTTAGCCCTCCCCAAATTCCAACCCCATCACCTCTCCCCTCCCTCCTCATGTTTGGCTTATTGATTGACTTTGATATGTTTTTGAATGTACATCATGTACATTAGGAAATTTCCTTCTTCTTCCCTTTCATTCCCTCAGTTAGGTCGCCTTATTTACTCATCTATGGTTTATTCTTTATCTAGAGTTCTTCCTATGACTCATTTTCTTCCTAGCTTCTTCATATTAGGGGGAGCAGCTCATTTTAACTTTTTTGTGACTATATAATCTCATTTAGCATAATATTTTTCAGTCCCACTCATTTCTCTGTAAATGGCCTAATTTTGTTTTTATTTATGACTGAGTAGAATTCCATTGTGTACATATACTATAGTTTTGTCATCCATACATCTGTTGATAGACATCTTGGCTGGTTCCATAGTTTGGCAACTGTGAATTGTGTGACTATGAACATAGATACACGTGTATTGGTTTGGTAGTTTGGTTTCCGTTCTTTTGGGTAGATACTCAGAAGTGGTATTGCAGGATCATATGGTAGATTTGTTCCCATTCTTCTGAGGATCCCTCATACTATTTTCCAAAGTGGTTGCACAAATTTGTGATCCCACCTAAAATGTTTTAGAATTTCTACTTCTTCAAATCCTCACAAGCATTTGTTGTTGTATTTTTAATGATGGCCTTCTAGTTAGAGTTAGGTGAAATCTCAGGGTAGTTTAGATTTGCATCTCTCTCTGATTGCTAATGATGTCGAACATTTTTTCATACACATATTGCTCATTTGAATTTCTTCTTTTGTGAAGTATCTAGTTTAGTTGGCCATTTTGATTGGATTATTTTCTTCTTAGCTGTGAGTTTCTTGAGTTATCTGTATACTCTAAATATTAGTCCTGTATTGAAAGAACATTTGGGAATCTTTTTTACCATTCTGTTGGCTGTCTTTTGAGGTTCTTGATAGTTTCTTTTTCTGTGGAGAAGCTGTTCAGTTTGATGCAATCTCAGGTATTATCTGCCTTTTAGCTTCTTGTGCTGTTGGGGTCTTACTGATAAAGTTTTTACCTGTGCCTATGTGTTAAAAGTGTTAGACCTATGCCCTCTTCAAGGACCTGCAAGATTTCTGGTCTGATTTCTAAGTCTTTGATCCATCTTGAATTTACTCTTGTATAGGGTGAGAAAGGGGTTTAATTCCATTTTTTTTTTTTTTTGCATATGGTTAACCAGTTTGCCCACACCATTTGTTGGAGAAGCTATCTTTTTCCAGTGTATATTTTTTGCCCTTTTGTCAAAAATCAATTGGCCATAAGTGTGAGGATTTGTTTGTGAGTCCTCTAATCTTGTCCATTGGTCTAACTGTCTGTTTTTGTGCCAGTACCATGCTGTTTTTATTATTACATCTTTGTAGTATCGTTTGAAGTCAGGTACTGTGATGCCTCCTGCATGCTTCTTGCTGTTGACAACTATTGTGGTTATTCTGAGTTTTTGTTGTTTCAAATTAATTTAAGGACTGATTTTTCAAAGTCTGTGAGGAATGACTCCGATAGTTTAATGAGTATTATGTTCAAACTGTATATCACTTTTGAAAGAATGGCCATTGTAATGATATTTGTTCTGCTTATCAAAAAACATGAAAGATCTTTCTATCTCCTAATGTCTTATTTGATTTTTTTCAATGTTTTATGTTTTATATAGAGCTCTTTTACCTCCTTAGTTAGGTTTATTTCTAAAGTATTGTGTGTGTGTGTGTGTGTGTGTGTGTGTGTGTGTGTGTGTAATATGCTGAGTGGATTTGTGGTTGGCATCTGATTTTTTAAGATTAATTTTTTATCTAACATTTTGCTGAATTTGTTGATCAATTCTATAAGCCTTTTGAACTTACATGTACTGAGGTACATTCTCAACTATTGTTGTTGTTGTTTATTTTGAGACAGAAACTTACTAAGTTTCCCAGGCTGGCCTCAAACTTGCTATTCTCCTGCCTCATTCTCCCCAGTAGCAGAGGTTATAGACATACACCATGATGATAAATTCCCTTGAGATTTTAAATATTCTCCCAATCTCTGCCAAATTTTACAATCCATAAATATCTCTCTGAAGAAACTGGTAGCCACTGTTTTAAAATAAAATCATTTGGAGAAATAGGATCCTATTTCCCCACTCTCTGCAGGATGGCAGGAATCTATCTTTAACAAATATAAGTTAGCAAACACAGGTGTTCTAATAATATTGAACAACCTCTTTCTCCTGTCTTCCAGATCTTTTCCACTAGCTCACTGTAGTGCTCTACACCTGCTTCCGCCTTTTGTTTCAGTTGTTCAATCTCTCTCCCCTACTGCAATGGTCAGATCATTTGACAACACATTGTATTAAAATATCATATTATATTCCACCAATAGAGGAAATTATTTGTCAAGTAAAAATAAAATAAAGCTTAAAAATAAAGTCTTTCTTGCTTGTTTATCTGTGTCTGTTGATTTTTTTTCTTTGACATCTACTCTCATTTTGTTTTGATGCCTTAAGCTACTTAGTTCAGAGGAAGAGAGGCCTTGCCAATAATGCACAAGAGAATTTCTGCAACGCATAAGCATGGCTGCATCTAATCTATTTTATACCCAAGGCATTGTTGGAGGGAGATTGAAGCAAATAATGAAAGCAGGCCCTGTCCTGTCTTTGACCTTAGTTATTACTTCTCTTGCATGTAGCTCCCCTCCACTCTGCCTATCGTCTCCACCTGGATAAGTCATTTTCTATCTTTCTCCATCTTTCTTTCTTCCTCTTCTTCCTTTCTTTTTCTTTTTTCTTTACATATTTCCCCTACTTTCCCTCCCTGTTGGCTTTTATTGTCTTATCTAAATTAAGGTTTTCATACCATGAGGACAATCATACATCACAGCAAGGCCAAAAGCAAGATAGGGGTTTTCAAGTGTGTTTTGATTTAAATCCTGATTTTTCATTTAAATAAAGATGCTCCTGGAGAAGTGACTTACTGTTTATGAACTTCAATTATACATTTTGCAAAACATGAATGATATCATCTAGCTCGTGTGACCACTGCGAGAGTGATATAAGGACGACGGAAGAACTGCAACACACTTAACAAACAAAACAGCTGAAACAAAAATCTGAATAAATTTCACCTTCCTCAAAAATCAAAACAGATTCCTGAAAATAAGCCAAGAGAAGTACTGTAAGGCAATACTTTTGGTTATTGTAACTCAGACCTCATCAACTAGAGTAGCCAGTAGCCTTTCTAATTTCTCCTTTCCAACTATGACACTGATTTTCTGTGAAAATACTCAGATTTTGTATACTTTTATTGGTGCCCTATAGACTCACATCATAATGTAGTTCATCGTGATGGTGACACACATGCACACAGCAATTGGTGGGCTTTCCCCTCAGCTCCCTCTCCATCTCTCCACTTTCTCATGCAGAATATCGAGACTGGCATTGGTATTGCCACATATCTAAATAATGTCAATCTAAGTGATTTCCTCATTAATTCTTTCTCTACCATTCCACTACCCTTAGACCTCCACCTTCACTCCACTGGAGTTTTTCCTTTATTACCTGAAGTACCTCTTGCATACACTTGACCTCCTATCTTACACATATGAGAGAAAACATATATCTCTTCACTTTCTGTTACTGGTTAATATTACTTAACATAATATTCTCCAGGTCCATTCATTTACATAATTTTGTTCTTTTTTTAAATATTGTTATCATTTTTATGTTTTATTTTTTATTGGTGCATTGTAGTCATACATCTTAATGGGATAAAAGATGGTGGAGACATATATGCACACATCACCCAATTAGCCCTTATCATCTTTTTTGCTGAGTATAGTTCTATCATGTGGCTATCCCATAATTTTGTTATCTATTGATCTATTAATGGATACCTAGGTTGATCCCATGATTTTGTTATTATTAAATTGCTGCAATAAACATGAATATGCATGTATTACTATAGTATATTTCAGAACCTTTGAAAAAATAGCCAGAAGTTGTACATATATGATATGGTGTATCCATTCCTACCATGGAGAATCTGAGGACTCTCCACACTGATTTTTATAGCAGTTATACTAATTTTCAATCTAATTGACAGTATAGAAGAGTTCTTATTTTCACATATCCTCACCAGCATATATTGTTGTTTGACTTCTTGATGACTGTCATTCTAATTGGAGTTAAATGAAATTTCAATGTAGTTTTGATTCACATCTTTCTTATTGCTTATTATGTTAAATACTTTGTGGATTTATTGGCTGTTTGCATTTCTTCTTTTGTGAAGTATCTATTTAGTTCAATTGCTCATTTCTTGCATTTTATTTTTTTATTTGGAAACAGAGTCAAGAGATTGCTGAGAGTCTAAGTTGCTGAAGCTGAATTTGAACCTGCAATCCTTTTGTTGCAGCCTCCTAAGTAGTAGGAATAGAGACTTTCATCACCACACCTGACTTCTGATTTTTTTTGGTTGTTACTTTACTTGAAAAAAATCTCGTATGTATATTAATAGATATTAATAGTCATTACCTGACCCTACTTGCAATAAGATACAAGAAAATATTAATTTATGCCTGTGGTGAGTTTTCAGATCGCCCCCTTAAAGTGTTTCTAGACACTTTGAGGTAGAAAGCAATAAAGAATAGTAGTTGAGACTCCAGATTCACTTCAGAAATATAAAAAATGTCCTTCCCCAAGCTAAGCTTGTGGGAGATATTCTTTGTTTCGAACATAGAAATGTTGTATTTTATTATGGAGCCATTGGTACTAATTTTGAGTGCATGGTAGAGCTTCACTTTTACCCCAAAGGAAAAGAAGAGAGATTACTCTCCATGTTAAATGTAGGGGTAATTCACTGTACCATTACTGCACTACTGTGACATCTTCCATAGGGCTTTGGATGATAGCCTCAACATACACTTAGTTATTTAGAAATTCAAATATTTACTGTGAGCTCTGAGTCTCCTCTGAGATCAAATTCCAGAAAAAGATGGTAAAGAAAATTAAAGAAAAGAACATTTATTGTAGTTCCTTTACAAAGAGTGCCTCATAGGGGAGCAGAATATTTTATAAAACAGACTGCCCATTGGAATAGATAAATAGCAACCTGCACAGACTCACTGAGCTTTCTTCTCTTTACCTTTGAGCCCCTGCGTCACCTGTTCTCAAAGCTCAGATGCTCTGAAGACCCAATGTGTACACCCAAACCTACAGGCAAATCACTGTCCAGTCACAATCCTGAAACTATGCTATGCCCAGGCACCCAGATCACATTTGAATTTCACAAAAAAGTCACAGAATTAAAAATTTCATTATGTTATATATCTTAAAGTAGAACCAAGACTTCCTAGTAATTGGAGAAAAGTTGAATTACCCTTCACTTTTGTGAGTATTCATATATTGAAGTTAATCAATGCTTGAGATAGGCTTACAGAGTTGTAAAATTTGTCAATGTTCACATATTAAAAATAATACATGTATATATATATATATTTTTAATATATATATATAAATTTTCAATATAATTGTTCTATTCAAATGATCATTTAAGGAGTAATATTTTATCATGCAGCATGGACTGTGTGTTTTAGTGATTATATTCAGTCTAAAGTTAAAAGATGATAATTTTCTATCAATTTAATTAATTATAACCATAGCTTAATCTAGATTCTTGTTTAAATTTAAAATAATATAAAAAAAATTAAGATGCTACCCATACCTATATCAAGATATGGAAATACTTTCTGACTCTTCAAAAGATACCAATTTAATTGACTTCTTTAAAAGTTACCAATTTAAAGAACAAGAGGACTCATATATGAGCCCTAACATTAAAATCTTACTTTCTCCTTTCAGTGTAGATACTAATATCATGTGCCAATTGCATGTCATAAATCTGTCATTACTAAAGCATGCCTAAAAATCATACAAAACATGAGTTTTTCGTTTTCAAAAACATTATCCATAATTGTAACATCTTATTACTTCTTTCTGATATTGTTATTGAATGAATCCTTAACCTCAGGTCTGTGGTTGCTGTGTTAGATAAAAATGTGTTTATATGTCCATGATAAACCAGGAAGGCTCGCATTATATTTTATTTATTTTTTTTTTATTTTTCTGGTACTAGGGATGGAACCCAGGGGCATTCTACTTCCAAGCTAAACCCCCAGCCCTATTTTTTTTTTCCTTATTTTGAAACAGTGTCTCATTGAGTCGCAAAGGGCCTCACTAAGTCATAGCTGAGGCTGGCTGCAAAATGTGAGCTTCCCGTCTCAGCTTCCCAAAAGCTGGGATTACAAGTGTGCACCACCAATGCCCATCTTATTATTTTAAACTCCTAACTAAAATATAAAAATAATAACATAGTTTATAATAAATTATATAAGTTTTAAATCCAGAAACAATTAGATAAAATCCTTAAATTGTTTAACCTCTCTGGGTCACTATGTTATTGAAATAGTGTAATAATGATATCCTTTTATTTGTTTTAAGACTAATATATAAAGTGCCAGTAAATGATACAATATGCAATTAATAAATAATTGAATTACAACATAAACATAATTATTCAAAGACCGATTGTTAGTGGTCAAAAAGCGAACTTGTACTAATAAGAGGTACTACATTTTAAAAAATCTTCTAGATTAGATAAATTCTTTGAAATGCAATAAAGGTCAGCCCAAGATCAAAAGATAATTATTTTGGTTCATTCACATGATATCACTCTTAGGACAAAAATATGTTCATAAAATAGCATATTTAATGTTTATATTACTATGTAAAAAGATGTAAGATTCTATACCTTAAGCAATGATGACAACTGTGGTAGTTTGGAGGGAGGAGAATAATGATAGAATGAGGAAGGAGAGATCAGTGACTGAAACTGACTACTTTGAGGCAGAAGTGACCAGCTACTTCTGACTATGTTTTTCTTTTTTCCAAGTACAGGGTTGGACTGCATTTTCCAGACTCTCATGACTGAAGTGTAGACAGGCACCTAAGTTCTAGCCAGTGGACAAGAATAGGAATCAAGTGTCCCATGTTTAGGTCTAAATCACAGAAATACTTCCTTTCCTATGTTTCCTTCTATGTTCTCTCCAACCATCTCATTCTCCAGATAAATATTAAGTGAAACATTATGGAATCAGGAGATCATGTGACCAAAATTCTGGATTTTTAAATTTTTTTTTCAGAGAAGAGAATCAAAAATTTACCACAATACAAGCCTTGGACTGTTACCTAAACAGAACACAGTCTGTTATGATTTTTCTACTTTTCAATTTGAGGTGCCTTTCCTGCTATTATTGGACTGCATTGCATAAATCAGTCTGGTGTTTTATTGGGCATTTGGACCAACAGACTGTGATGAACACAGAGAGAGGCCTCTCAGAAACAAAAGAATGCGTATTTGTAAATATTAAGTGCAATCTTAAATAAAGACCTTTATACTCAACCCAGGTTGACAGTTTAACCAAATTTGTCCTGATCATATTTTAATTTTATGAACTTTTATCATCCTGCCTCATTTTTAAATAATTAAAAATATTCCTTTAATTTGCATATTCATTTTTTAGGGCTGCTGTAACAAAGAGCCACAAACTAGATGATTGTAACGACAGAGTATTTTTATCATAGTTATGGAAACTAGAAGTTTGAAATCAAGGTATTGGCAGGGCAATGCCCTGATGAAACCTCAGAAGTATTACATTTTGTTACTTCCTAGCTTGTGGCAGTTACTGGCAACCTTTGGCATTTTTTAGGTTGGGCCTCATTTTCCCTGTGTGTCTCTGTCTTCACAAGATTATCTTCTTATCAAGAAAAAACTATAATGGGTTAGGGGTTCACTCTCTCCTAAGACATCATCTTAACATATTATATCTGCAATAGCCCAATTTCCAAATAAATTCACATTCTAAAGTAATGGAAGTTAGGACAACTATTTATTTTTATTGGGAACTGGGAAATAATTTTGCTGTAATTATTAGTGTTATTAAGAATTACTTAAATATATTATACAGTGTTGACTCTTCTCTATACCTATTTAATAGGTTACCAAATTTCAAAGCCCAGTGCAAAATATTTCTTTTTCATAAAGCCTTCTCCAATCCTCTGATACACAAAATAGCCTTCTTTTATGAAATCTTATGTAATTGAATGTGTAATTTCTTAGTCTACCATTAATTCCTAATTTAATCATGTCAGAATAAAAAGAAAGCACAATCACTTGCAGACATCGGTTTTATACATAAATGCACACACACACATACACACCAGATTTACAATGGATTATTGTTTATATGTAATGGCTAGAGGTAGTTAAACAGTATCTGTGAAATGATTATCTCTATCTCATCTACTAGAAAAGAAATAGACACCTCTCAGAATACAAATGGCCAATAAGTATAGGAAAAAGTCCTCAACACCACTAGAAATCGATACGATGCAAATTGTAACACATCGACATTACATCTAATTTCAACCACAGTAACAATCATCAAGAATGACAATAATAAATTCTGGTGAGGAAAGAGGAACTTTTATATACTGTTGGTGAAATTACAAATAAATACAGCCATTATAAAGATCAATATGAAGATTGCAGAAAAAGACTAGGAGTACGACCACCAGAGGCCTTGGCTATATCACTCCTCTGTATCTTTCCAAAAGAATTAAAGTCAGAATGCCATAGTGATACCCATGTTTGCAACAGCATCCAAAATAGCCAAATGATGGATCCAATGTAAGTACCCATCAACAGATGAATGAATAACAAAAATGTGATATGTACACACAGATTTTACTAGAACAAACCTGCATCATTTGCAGGAAAATGGGTGGAACTAGAGAATATTATGCTATAAGGTCAGTCAGTCTCATCAAGTCAAAGGTTGTATGTTTTCTCTTATATATGAAAACTAGAGAGAAAATAGAAAATGGACTCTAGATAAATAAGGAGATCAATAGAATTGTGAAAGGAAATTAGAGAAGTAATTCAGATAAGGGACCAAGGGGAACTGATGAAGAATACAATTTAAATAAGGCCATCTGTATACAGGAAAGTATCACTACAAATCTCACTAATATGTGAGAGAGGCAGCAGGCTGAGATCTGTGCTCAGCGAGACCTGTGAGCATGTATGCTTGTATCGCTTTAACTCTCACTATAATGAACAATTACAATGCACAAGTAAAAGTATAAAAAAAGAAAAGTGACTCTTTAGGAACAGGGTAAAACCTAAGTAGGGAGAATAAGAACAAATTGGGTACCCATGGCAAACTGAAATACAACTCTCATTGTCAGTCTCTCATTGCCACAACTTCTACCTCCTAAGAAACTGATACACTGGAGGAGAAGGTGGCACTTTTCATCATGGAATGAAACGTGCACCTAGCGCAGGATGGGTAAAGTTGAAGGTGGAGATCCAGGCCTAACTGAGGTGATACACATCTGCAGTCCCAGGTGACAGACACCATAGCCAAAAGCACCTGTGCACTGATCCTAAGCTTATGAGTATAAACAAAAAAGGTGGCTTCTGGCCACCTTTGCCTTTCAGATCTGGTACAGAATCTCTCCTGTGGTTTCTTGCACAACTGTGCAGGAAAAGGAATTCTAGAAAAATGTAGTTTAAGACTAGACAAACTGGCACAATACCAATCTCCAACACTAATTATCCTTGAATGATTTAGAGTGCATCTATTTCCTTTCCTTTTCCATTTTCCTTTCATTTAACACACAGTAAGAAATTATCACTTTAATTATTATGCTACATACTAAAGACAAGAGCAATTAATAAGACCCAGTAGCTTGTATCTTAGAGTTTCCAGGTCACCAGAGAAATAGTCCTATAATTTTATGTTTAGCACACAATTTAATAAAATATTAAATTAATTGATATTATATTATAATGGTATATCAAATGATATAGAACATTAGAAAAAACAATGGCCAGCTTTGTCCTGAAGTTTCACTGAAGATTTCACAAAAAGATAAAATATTTCAGGTAGGAGCAGATTTTGTTTACATAGGCTGATACTGGGTGACTTCGCCTAACACTTATGTGATATCTCATTTGCTGCTCTACATACCTTTTTATTGTTATGCCAAATTTTACAAATAAAAACACAAAGGAAAAGAAAACTGCAGTCATTTCCTCAAGATTAGCAGTGAGTGAGTGGCAGGGCCATGAATAAAACCCACTTTCTTCTAATTCTGAAGTCACTAAACTCGGGGCTCCATAACTCTGGCCTCATTTTGGTGCATGGAGTTCAGAGGGGAAGAAAGGAAGATATCAGCAAAATATGTGTATCTCAGGAGAGTTAGAAAAGAAAAGAACCAAACACCCATGGTGTGTTGAGGAAATGAAGAGGAGTTCTGTCTCTCTGGAATCAGGGTCAGAAAAGCAAAAGAAGATGGAAAGAAGTGAGGGTAAAAGGATGAAGAAGATGGAAAGAAGTGAGGGTAAAAGGGAAGGCTGGTGCCATACTTTAATAAAACCAAAATATGTTCCCATGAATTTTGATGGGCACTTGGAAGGCACTTGAGGTTTTATTCAGGGAGTGGCATCAAAGCAATAGCCTAATGGACATTAAATTTGTACTTGTCTTTTACTTATCCCAGTCTCTCTGCCGACATCAGTGTTGTATGAAAAATATTATCCTTATTTTTATACTTTTATTGATGCGTTGTAGCTAGACACCATAGTGATGTTTAAATTAATACAAATAAAAATGCACTGAGGACTTGGCATGTTTCCAAAGATAAGAAAGGCAAAGCACAGAGAAGTAAGTTTACAAATGTCATACTGCAAGAAAATTACTCAGCCAAGAATTGTCCACAGATCCTAACTGACCCCAGAACTCAAAGCTCTATCATGAAGGCTGCAATACCTTCAATGTTTTATCTTTATATGGAAATAAAGATCAGAAAAACATCTATGAGGATGGACTAATACTATATATTATATACTATTAATACTATAAGGCAAGCTTATATCTTTAACTATATTCCTATTTCTTGAGCTCAAAAGTATCATTTCACTATCTGATGATTACACTAATATATAAGCTGCCTACTTCCTATTTAGATTTTTTTTCTATAACTTTTAATTTGAGCAGTTTAGCTATAAAATCAATGATCTGAGGGTTGTTCATATCCGAAGTAAGTTCATTCTCCCCATCTTAGCTCTACCATCAGCAACTCTGCCAGAAAATCATTTGCTAGGTAGAGTGACCAACTCCTGATCTGCTTGGGACTTTTCTTCTTTTAAGGAGTAAAATTTGTTCCTGCTAAAAATCCATCAGTCCTAGACAAACCTGAATGGTTAAAGGCAGTCGTTCTTCTCTTAGATAATACGCTAAATCACATTCTTCTTTAAGGAATTTTTTAGAAAGATAATTATATATTTATTTGGAAGATCTTTGAGCCCATGAATAAGTCTTGTTTCTTAAAACATGGAAAATCAATTCTTTGTTTTAGAAATTTTCTGGACAAGTTTCACTGATAATTGCTTATGGGTTATATGGAGGCTTCAGAAACCTAGACCTGATCAAGGGAATAGCACCCTCTACACTTAGAGCCATGCTTAGGCAGGTCAAAAAGCAAAAACAGGTCCGGGCGTGGTGGCCCACGCTTGTAATCCCAGCATTCAGGAGGATGAGACCGGAGGATCGCGGTTCGCGGACAGCCTCAGCTACTTAGTGAGGCCCTCTGCAACTCAGTGAGACCTGGTTTCAAAATAAAGAATAAAAAATAGGGCAGGGGGTGTAGCTTGGAGGTCAAATGCCCCTGGGTTCCATCCCCAGACCTGCAAAAAAAAAAAAAAAAAAAAAAAAAAAAAAAAAAAAAGCCAAAGCAGACCTGATCAAGCAGAACTATTCCTATTGAGAGTTTTTTTTATTGCCATGCAGCCTCAATTACTTCTGTAATACAATTTATAAATACCTGACGGAATTTTCCCTGGCAGCATTATTTGATGTCCTGGACCAATGTAAATGCAAAATGTGTTAATGAACCAATAATCCACTTACATGTTTTCTACTCAACTCGGGAGATTCAAATATCAAAACTAAAGTTAAATAAGCTTTCACTCTCAGTGTACTAATCTAAGCACAATCCTTTGCCCTGGCCCCAAAAAAGTTCTCCTATTTGTTATTATGAAGGTTATCATCAATAGGTTTTCTTTGTGGAGAGAAAAGAACTGTTATTTTTATTTATTTTTATACTAGGAATTGAACTCAGGAACATTCTACCTCTGAGCCATGTCCCAAACCACTATCTATCTATCTATCTATCTATCTATATACACACACACACACACACACACACACACACACACACACACACACTGGGGATTGAACCTAGAGACATTCTATCTCCAAGCTATACCCACAGACCAATTTTTTTATTTCTTTATTTTGAAGCAGCATCTCACTAGGTTTCTGAGAGCCTTGCTACACTGCAAAGACTGGCTTTGACCTGTAATCCTCCTGTCTCAGCCTCCCAAGTACTGGGATTACAGGTATGTGCCACCATACCCAATTTCAAAAATACTTTAATTAGACACAATAAAATAAGATGGCATTTGGAAAAATTTAGACTACAGTATGTACCACCAGGACTAAGTGTCCCTGGTTGTGCATCTCACTTTGAAGCCAGCAGGAGCAGGAATTCAGGCTGTGACACTCACACATACACACACAACCCTCACACATACACACACAACCCTCATGTAGTTGCTTTTGACCAGAGTGTGTGTGTCTTTCAATAATTCAAAGTTTCTATATGGCACACTCTATATAGATTAAAGAGCCTCCCTGAGCTTTTTTTAAGCTTTCTATAATTACTTACTTGAAAAAATATTAGGACAGTTTTTATTAACATTAATAAAGTCAACAAAAGCTTTAGTTTATTAACCCAGAAAGGGAACTGGGAAGAAGAACATCAGAACCTTAGTTTAGTTTTGTTTTATAGCTGGACTTTGCAACAAAGCATCTACTAATGTGCTCTCTTTTCTTGTTTCTATTAGCCTAAGTTGCCCCTTGTATATCAGATCAGCTTTGTACCCACTTCACCAAAGACACTTATAAGAGCCTCCTAGTTATATGTGTTCTGAATTATGTCTTAGAGAAATACTAATCATAATGTTATTTCTGGTGTCTTCCACACAAATCCTAGAGAAGAAGTTTATTGTTCCTGCTTATCTCAGGTACTGAGTCAAATTTGGCCAGGAGGATGGGGTCCTATGGAAAGCAAATGGTCAACATCTCTAGTAATCAGGAAATTGTGAAGCAAAACTACCTGGGATTTGTATCACTCCAATTAGAATGACAATTGTCAACTATACAAATAATAATAAATGCTGGTGATGATGCCGGTTAAAGGTACACTTATACACTGTTATTGGGGTTTTAAATTGCCACAATAACTATGGAAACTAATATGGAAGGTCCTCAAAAGCAAAAAAAAAAAAAAAAATGAAACCACCCTATGATCCAGCTATACCCCCTCTTGCTATTTATAAAATAACACCACAGTGATATATGTATATACATGTTTATAGCAGTACAATTCACAATAGTAAAATGATAAAAACCAGTTCAGTGTGTGTTAACAGATGAATGGATATAAAAGGCGTGTTATATAAGCACAATGTGATTGTACTCAGCAATAAAGAATAAAATCATGTCATTTGCAGGAGAATGGAAGAAATTGGAGAATACTTTGTAAAATGAAATAAGCCAGACTCAGAAAGTAAAGAGTGGTAATTTTCTTTCATATGTGGAAACTAGAGAGAAAAATGGGGATAAAGATAAAAAGAGATCTCTTAACAATAGAAGACCAATAGGGTACAAGAAGGATATCAGGGGGCAAGAGGAAGGGAGTAAAAAACAAAGTACTGAAGAAGGAGATAGACCAAATTATAATCCTTTCCCAGTATTGTATTCTTTACTGAATTTTCTCTTCCGCTTAAAAGTCAGTGACGTGATTTACATATTACCTCCCTTGATCATATACTGATTTAAATGCCCAGTAAATGAATTTTAAATTTCTCAAAACCTTCCTAATAATTATGATATACAAGACTATTAATTAGCAATCACCTACATTTTATTCCCTGCATGCTGAGCAATAGTACTGAGTGTGCATTTTATAAATGTGATTTGGAACAGATTTTGAGAAGTTCAGAACATTGCATAAAAGATGGCATAGATCCATAGCAAGCTTACCAAATTAGTGCCTGTCCAAGTTATTCAGAACTATACAGAGAAACAAAACCAATAGTGAAAAATAACTAATAGAAAGATAGATAGATGATAGATAGATAGATAGATAGATAGATAGATAGATAGATAGGAGATTTATTAGGGAAATTTATGGAGACTAAATTCCATGACATACCCTTATGAGCATGAGCACAAGGAAGTTAGTAGTGTGGCCCAGTCTGGGTCTAAAAGCCCAAGAATTTTGTTTTGTGGAGGGTGTAAGTACCAGAGTCTAAATACATGAGCACCTGGATTTATGATACCTAAGAACAAGAGAAGATGGATGCTTCATCAGAAAAAAGAGTAATTTTCCCTTTCTCTGCCTTTTATTTTATTCATGTATTCAACAGACTAGATTATGTCCACCCACATCCTTTTTTCCTCTACTGATTCAAATGCTAATCTTACCAGTTAACACACTCACAGATATCCTCAGAAGTGATCTTTTACCAGTTATCTGGGTATCTGTTAACTCAATGAAGTTGGCAACTAAAATTATCCATCACACTGTTTCTCTCCTTAAACTTACTGAAACATATTGTAAAGTTTGACCTCAAGATGAAAGGGTAGACACAAATGTCTGTAATATCAATGGCAAGGTTTTATCTGACCATAAACTTCTATAAATATATCTAATAAGAAGACCATTATTCTGTAGCTTCAATTTTCTACTTAAAGTAACTTCTTAGGGAAAAAAGAAGTCCAGGAAACTTAACAAAGGGCTAGAGAAGTTTGTGCTCAAACGGTGATCTTCAGATGTGAAGCTTGTTAAGAATGAAAGTGATAAGAATACTAGTTTGTAACTTTGGAACCTTTAAAATGACAATTTGAATTGGAGGAAAAACACATTTTAGAGGTGTATCTAAAAAGTAAAGTAACTGGAATCTGATTAACAAAATGTTAGAGTAAAATTTTTCTAATGAGAGGTTCTTGTTTAGTGCACACTTCATGAAGATTTGTCATAAGCATTATTCACCTTTAGGTTGCAAACGATGTTCCCAGAGTGATGGAAAATAATTCTTTTTCTCTAAAATAAAATAACACATTATTTTATACTTGTTACAGCATTTGTATTTAACCTCTAAATGATTTTCTTCATTTTACATAGTACTTTGCAGTTCAAAAGTCATTCAAACCATGTGACATCAGGTAAGTAAACAGAATCGCTAATCTTACAAATAAAATAAAAACAAGATACTTGGATATATTCAATGACCTTCCCAACATTTGAAACACTTGAGTAATGGCATGGGAACAAAAAAAAAGATACTTATTGAACTCATTATAATGTGAGATTATAATGTACCAATAAAAGTAGAAAAATAAAAGAAACTCAAATACTTTCTGGTATGCCAACCGACTATTCTTCTAAGTGTATAAATCTTAAGACCTTAATGTCTGAATGCATTGCACTTACTATATGTTGATAGAAAAACTACAGAATCAAAAATATTCATCTGGCACAAATCTCTCTTTACTTGTTGCTATGGTTTCAGTGTTTCTTCAAAGTTCATATGCTGCAAGCTTAGCACAATGCCACAGTGTGGAGAGGTGGGATCTTTAAGGCAATTAGGTCTTGAAGGCTTTGTTCTCATGGAGGGATTAGTGCGGTAGTGATAGTGGGTTTGCTATAAAAGCCAGCTCTCAACCTTTGTTTCTCACTCCCATGTGCTCTTTGCCATGTGATGTCTTCTGCCCTGTTATAATGCAGCAACAAAGCCCTCTCCAGAAGCACCCAGCCTCTGAACTGCCCACCTCCAGAGCCATGAGCCAAGCCAAAAAATGTCTACTGTTATAAATTATTCAGTTTGTAGTGTATAAGTCACTCTTTGGCTAATCCCTCAAATTCTTAGGCACAATGTTTATGAGGCATTATAGGCTCAGAGAAAGGAAAGTCTATCCCTACTGATTCTGGCTGAATTTAGCTATGCTCTAGATCTTATTATTGACATAGTATATTTTGCTCTTGAGTTGCGTGAAGCAAACCTTTTTGTTGACATTTTCAGTTGGAAAATAATGATATATGAGTCAAAATTTAATATATGTTAATATGTATAGAGTAGTTTTATATGGGGAATATGTACATATAAATTTGTGTATATAATTAAGTTACATGCATATTGTTATATATTACACATAACTGTCATATAGAGAACAATAAAATCTATTTTTATATGTGTACACATTTATAGTTATTTTGATAAATATTTTTCTGTTTAATGAGGGCAGATTATTGGACTTAATTGATGTTTGTCGGCTGCATTTTGTATTGTCTATTTACTCTCTTTGTCTGCAGTCCTCCTCCTGCAGAGATATGTTTATAGAGGAAATTGGATTTACTGTTTGCATAAACCAATATATTTAGTGGGTGACTGTGAAGGTCTAATTAACTTTTCTAACAATACAAGTGAAATGAGGTCATTGGATTATACTGGTACACAATTAGAGTTGATTCGATAGAACGCTCCTTCTTATAAACTTATTTAAAATTAAGAAAATGTATTTAAAAATATTACATAGAATGGTTAGAAGTCTTAGAGAAAATTAAAAGAATAATTCCTTTGTCTTAAAGAATAAATGTAAAATATAAGTCCTCTTATACTTAGATAAAATATTTTTGAAATGTTAAATAAATAACAAATGTTGTATATAGTAAATGTATACATTTATTTGATATATTGTGTGTGATTCTCCCAATCAAATAAACTAACACATCTATCATTTTCTATGTTGTATCTTATATACCCATAACTTGTTCACCTTATGACTAAAAGTTTGTACCTTATGATCAACATCTCTCCTTTTTTCTACCATGGAAAAAAGTCTGTCCCTTTTGATCAACATCCCTCCTTCCTATGATGGAAAATACTTTTACTTCTTTGCTTCTGTAAGTTTGTCTTTTTCAGATTCCACATATAACTGAGATTGTACCATATTTGTCTTTCTGTATTTTATTTAGTATAGTGCCTTATACATTGATACAGCTGCAAGTAGCAGAATTTCCTTCTTCCTGTATCTCAGTAATATCCGAGTTTCATTTCTTTTGGATATATGCCCAGAATGAGATGACTGAATTGAATGGTAGCTTTCTTTTTAATTGATTTTAGGAAGCTCTATGCTGTTTTTCATGATAGCTGTATGGATGCCTCCCTTATTTATAATATTACTTTCCATGGTTTTAATTACTAGTGGTCAGGGTGGGAAAATATTAAATTTTATTAAAAAAAACTATAAGTTTTGAATTATAAGCAATTCTCAATAGCATGAACAACTCTGTCAGGGATATGATTTACCTCTTTCCCTGCATGTCCAAACTGCATTTGATACCCAGCTGTTAGTCACTCAGTGACCTTCTCAGTTATCAGGGTGACTGTTGTGATATCACGGTGCTTGTGTTAAAGCATTTTTTTAATAATGATCCAAAGTATAGAAGTAGTGATGTTGGTAATTCTGATATGGCAGAGGGTAACTTCAAAGTTTATGTCTTATAATACAAGAAAAAGAATGAATATGATACAATAAGATATTTTGAAATAAAGAAAAAGAGAGTATTCATTTAATTTTATTATATTTTTTCAGTTATTCTATTTTATTATTTGTTGTTAATAAACTATTGTTGTACCTAATTCACAAATTAAACTTTATCATAGGTGTATATGAACAGGAAAAATACATCAAAATTATTGTCAAGACTAATGCCACATAATAAAGGTTCTATATGACAAGGCTAAACTAACATTATGCTCAGTATAGAAAAGCTGTAACATTTTTCACTAAGGTCAAGAAAGAGAAGATGTCGGGCGTGGTGGTGCATGCTTGTAATCCCTGGGCTTGGGAGGCGGAGACAGGAGGATGGCACAGGTTCGAAGCCAGCCTCAGCTACTTAGTGAGGCTTTCAGCAACTTAGTGAGACCCTGTTTCCAAAAAAAATATATAAAAGGTCTGGGAGTATAGCCCGGAGGTAGAAAGCCTCTGAGTTCCACCCCCAGTACCACCCCCCCCAAAAAAAGAGACAATGATGACTATTTTAGCCACGTTTTTTTTTTACATAGCCCTAGATCTTTCAGCCAGAATACTTACACAAAAATGAAATAAAAGAAATAAAATATTTAAGAAAGAAATTATTTCTGCAGTCACCATTTTCTTATACTTAAAAACTCCTACAAAATCCACTAAGAAAGTAAAACCTATTAAAAATAGCAATAAAATTAATAAATCTATAGAATATAGAGCTAATAAACAAGGTTTAATTGTGTTTCATTACATTAATAATGGACTCAAGAAAAAAATGACTAAAACTATTCTATGTACAACAGCATCAGAGAGAATAAAATACTTAGGGATAAACTGAACCAAGGACCTAAAAATTCTGCACAAAAACAATTGTAATACATTCTTAACAGACTGAATAAGGTAAAAATAAATTGAAAGATATCCCATGTAGATAGACGAAAGGTTTAATGTTAAAATTTGCATATTACCCAATGTGATCTAAGGTTTCAAACAATCCTATAAGTTCGATAATAGGAAATAAAAATTTACCTAATACCTCCTGTGGTTATTATAATTTCTAGTTGTAAGAGAAGGAAATTGAGGTTCACCGAGTTGAAATACATTATCTAAGGTCACATAGGTAGTATGTTACAGAGTGAGAATTTGAGCCAGATTCTAAGTGATGTAAAGCATATGTTCACTCTACTCCTGTGTACTGAACCAAGCAGTTAGTCATACCTCTTATAACTTCAGGAGGGCTGTATTAGTCAACTTTCTATCATTATAAAAACAGACTTGAAATAATCAACTTATAAAGAGGAAAGGTTTATTTTTGCTCATGGTTTTAGCTGTCTCACTCCAGGGGCCCTGGATTTGCTTTGAATCTGCAGTTGTATAATGTAATTCATAGTGGGAGCGCTTGGAAAAGAAAGCCTGTTCCTTTAATGGTGACATGGAAGTAAAGAGAGGGAAAGAGGTGTTGCTGGGGCCTATTGTCCTCTTCAAGAGAAGACATCTAATGATATAACTTTCTTTCAATAGGCCCCACCTCGTAAAAATTCCAATACTTGCCAGTAGTGCCATGGGATGGGAACTAAGCTTTAACAAATGGGCTTTTGGGAGACATCTGAGATACGTATCATAGCAATTACCTGTATCTTTCCAACTTGCATCTGTGTTTCCAAATATTTACCTAATCATTTGCCTTTTGCCAGTATCTTACTTATAAAGAAAAAAAAAAGCCAGCTAACTTCTACACGCCATCTTTAAATAAATGTGCATAAGAATATTTGACAGTTGGGTTCCTTTAATTCTCCACCTAGCAGGGAGAGAAGGCAGAACTCTACAAGGTGGGTCACCATGCATCTGAATGGCTGGTTGGTGTATGGCTATGTAATAACAAAGGGTGAATATGGTACCTACCATACTATTAACTCTACACAACTATCAACCCACAAGACCAAAGGAAGTCTTGGCTTGAGCCTTCCACAAACAAAATTAATAATTAGATCTTTTTATTCATATAGGATCAAAAATGCTATTAAGAATGCTTTTAACTAGGAATACCTTTAAATATAAAAAATAAACTGTGGTTGCTGTTGCTCTACAGAAAATCTAGAGATACCCCCCTGGAATTTTTTTTACTTGTGGCATTTATTCATTTATGAGTCCCATTAGTTCCCATTCCAGGAAAAAATTAAGATGCTCATAATACCAATATTATGAATATGATCCCTATAGATTAATTTATTTTTGCTGTCTTTCTCAGTACCCAGCTCCATGCAGGCTCTCACAGAATCACAGAGAGGATTCTGTCAGAAGGTATGAATGAATCACAGCATAAGCATACTCATTATTAGAAAAAAAAAGTATATCTAGTATTAGTTATACTGGCCAAAGACTAATAGAGCTAAAATAATTTTGTAAAACAATATTAAATTTTCCCTGAGCAGCTTTTTAGCCTTTAATTATGAATATTAAATAGAATACCTTCTCTCAAGCCTTAATTTACATATGTTATTTATGATTCAAAATTGCTCAAGATTTGTCTCTAGAAATACCAATCTGAGAGGCACTTCAGGGATGCTTACACACAGATCATCCTAGGCAGATTAATTTGTTCTTGGCTTTTCGGCACTCCCAGAAGAGACTGCTGGACTCCCCATGTCTCAGAGGTTAAGTAATGTGTAAACAGCCTTGGTGTTGTTAAGAACAGCAGCAATCTGAGTCCAGAGCCCATGCTGGTTAAGTCTACACAATGTCACCTCATTTTCTCTATCAACTCCCTCTAGCCTGTACCAATCTTCTCTTCATTTGGAAGATGATTGTCTATTTTACTCACCACATTAAGTAGTTTTGAAAAATGCAAGTGGATACTCTGGTTATCCTAACATAGTATACACTTCCTAATTTTGTGCCTTAAGAGCTGCATGGCTTTTGAAAAGTTACTTATCCTCAGTGATCTTCATCAGAAAATAACGACTTTACATCTCAATGTAGTGAAGGTGAATGACATTACACATGTGAAGCATTTAGCACTGGGCCTTCCAAAAGAGGCACTTTACAAAGGCGTGTTATTGTTGTCAATTTTTAAAACCTGTCCTGCAGAATTCAGAGGGCAGTAGAGAATGTTCTAAGAGCAGAACATAAAGAACCTGAACTTATTTTCCTCTTTTTTTGTGGAACTGAGGATGGTACCAAGGGACATTCTACTTCTGACCTATACTCCCAGTCCTATTTTTTTAAATTCTTTATTTTGAAACAGGGTCTCACTAAGCTGCAGAGGCCCAAACTAAGTATTTAAGGCTGGCCGCAAACCACAATCCTCCCATCTCAGTTTCCCAAGTACTGGGATTATAAGCTTGTGCCACTATGCCCAGATAGAACCTGACTCTTTTGAGTTAGAAGAATTAGAAAAAGTTTTGCATTAAATTGAAGAGCTTCTGTACAGAAAAGGAAACTATAAAGAACCTCAACAGAGAGCCTACAGAATAGGAAAATGTTTTTGCCAACTACTCCTTCAATAGAGAACTAATATCTAGAATATACAAAGAACTCAAGAAACTCAGCACTAAGAAAATAATCCAATCAAAAAATGGGCAAGTGACTAAATTGAAACCTTACAAATTTATAAATTCAAATGGCCAATAAATATGTAAAAAATGGCCGATAAATATATAAAAAATTCATCATTAGTAATCGGAGAGATGCAAATCAAAACTACCCTGAAATTTCACTGAATTCCAAATAGAGTGGCAAACATTGAAAACACACACACAAACACACACAATAACAAATGCTGGTGAGGGTGTGGAGAAGTTGGAACTTCAGTACACTGTTTGTGGGACTGCAAATTAGTGCAACAACTTTGGAAAACAGTATGAAGAATCCTCAGAAGAATAGGAATGAACCTAACATATGATCCAGCAATACCACTTCTGCGTATCTACCCAAAAGAATGAAAACCAAACTACTAAACTGATAGAAGTGCATCTTTGTTCATAGCTGCACAATTCACAATTGCCAAACTCTGGAACCAGCAAGGATGTCCATCAAAAGATTAATGGATTACAAAACTATGGAGTATTTATGCAATGGAATTTTAATCAACCATAAAGAACAAAATTGTGTGATTTGCAGGCAAATGGATAGAATTGGAGAACATTATGCTAAGTGAGATTAGTCAGTCACAAAAAGTAAAAAAAAAAAAAAAGAAAATGGATGCTATCTCTAATATGTGGAAGCTAGAGAGAAAATGGGTCATAAAAAAAACTCTAAACAAAGAAGGATAAATAGATGAGCAAATAAAGTGACCTAACTGAAGGGAATGGGAGGTAGAGAGAAATCCCCTAATGTACATGATGTCAATTCATAAACATATACAGAAAATCACTAAGCCAAATATGAAAAGAAGGAAGGAAGGTGGGAATGGGGTAGAACTGGGTAAGGGCTAAATGAGTGATGTGTGCCCGTGTGCCTTTATCATCTTGTCCCACATTAAGATGTATGACTATGACTATGATGCAGCAAAAATAAAAAGTCTTAGGGTGAGTAATTTGATTGGATTACTGTCCTTTTATAGAGCTTTGTATAATATACATTAGCAAAAAATTTAGAAAAATGAAAACTCAACTCAATATAAATGTGAGAAAAAGCTTTAAGAGAATAATATGTGTGGAGAACATAGAAAAAGACAGAGTATTCAGGGCTTTTTAGTGAAAGAAAAAATTATTACCTAATTTAAAAGTATGTGTATGAGCTTTAATGAAATTTAAATATATGCAAATCAACACTGATTTTAGTATAATGTTACTGTCAAACACTCTTATAAATGTATTATATATCTTACAAAATTTTTGAATGATAAATTTATAGAAACATAGTTTATAGTTCAAAAGTTTTACACCTTTAAAATGTTTTAGGTATTGTCAAAATACTCTAAAAATATACTTCACCTCTATCAATTGTGCAAAGAGAAAGTCTATATTCTACCTGGCCAATTCTTAATATTATTTTTTACGATTTTCTAACCTGATAAATTCCAATTAATATAATAAAAATTGCTTCTTAAGTTAGTGTCTAATGTCAATGCATATATGCAAGTCATATGCAGATAAAAATTGTCTTACAAAGCCATTATATTTGTATATATGTATTTTTATTTATAATTATGGGATGATAAATGTTTGATGATAATCTTTATGCATCTTAAAGTGTAAGAACCACCAAGCAAAACCAAAAAGATTAACAAAAACATCCAAATAAAATATAGCAGGAAAGGCTGATATTATTCAAGTCATTTTATTTTAAAATCTTAAGGTAATTACTAAGTGCCTAGAATAATTGAGAGATGAGTTAGAAATAGTAAATGAAATGTTCATTTTGCCTTTAAAATGTTACAATTCTGCTTTAAGTTTCCAACAATTTATAAAAACTAATATTTTATAATAAATAATATGTGAAAGTACCTAATACAGATTTTCATTTAAAAATCCAAAACATATGGTTAACCAGTTTTGCCAATACCATTTGTTGAGCAGGCTATCTTTTTTCCAGTGTATGTTTTTGGCCCCTTTGTCAAAAATCAATTAGCTGTGTGTGGACTTGTTTCTGGGTCTTCTATTCTGCTCCATTGGTCTATGTATCTGTTTGGGGGGCAGTACCATGCTGTTTTTATTACAATGGCTTTGTAGTATAGTTTAAAGTCAGGTATTGTAATTCCTTCCACATGGCTTTTGTTGCTGAGAACTACTTTGGCTATTCTGGGGTTTTTGTTGTTCCAAATGAATTTAAGGACTGGTTTTTCTATATCTGTGAGGAACAATCTTGGTAATTTAATGGGCATTGCATTGACTCTGTAGATCACTTTTGGAATTCTGGCCATTTTTTTTTTTTTTTTTGGTGGTACTGGGGTTCCTGGAAGCCCTCCTACCTCTGAGCTACACTCCCAGACCTATTTTTACATTTTTATTTGGAAACAGGGTCTCCTAAGCCAGCACGCGTGGCTGGCTTTGAACCTGTGCAATCCTCCTGTCTCTGCCTCCCAAGCGTGGGGATTACAAGTGTGCGCCACTACGCCCAGCAAGGCTGGCCATTTTAATGATATTTCTTCTGCCTATCCATGAGCATGGCAGATTTCCCCATCTTTCAAGATCTTCTTCAAATTCATTTTTCAATGTTTTATAATGTTCTTTGTAGAGATCTTTTACCTCCTTTGTTAAGTTTATTTCTAAGTATTTATTTTTTTGTGGGAGCTCCGGAGTGGAAGTATTGTTAACCATATGCAGAAAACTGGAAATTAATCCCACTTTCTTACCCTGCACAGAGTCAATTCAAAATGGATCAAAGACTTGGAAATTAGACCAGAGAACTTGGAGCTCTTTGAAGAGGGCATAGGTCCAATACTGCAACACATAGGCACAGGTAAAAAACTTTCTCAACAATACCCCCAAAGGCACAAGAAACTAAAAGGCGAATCAATACAAGGGTTTGCATGAAACTGAAGAGCTTCTGTACAGCAAAGGAAACTGTCAAGAACCTCAATTGAGAGCCAACTGAATGGGAGATTTTTACCACCTACTTTTCTGATAGAGGACTAATATCTAGAATATACAGAGAACTCAAGAAACTCAACACCAAAAAGACAAATAATCCACTAAAAAAATGGGCAAGTGAACTAAATAGACACTTTGCAAAAGAAGAGATTCAATGGCCAATAAATGCATGAAAAAATGCTCAACATCATTGGCAATCAGAGAGATGCAAATCAAAACTACCCTGAGATTTCACCTAACTTCAACTAGAATGGCAATCATTAAATACACAAACAACAAAGCCGGGTGTGGTGGTGCACGCTTGTAATCCCCGTGCTTGGGAGGCAGAGACAGGAGGATTGCGCAGATTCGAAGCCACCCGCACGTGCTGGTTTAGGAGACCCTGTTTCCAAATAAAAATGTAAAAATAGGCCTGGGAGTGTAGCCCAGAGGTAGAAGGGCTCCCAGAAACCCCATTACCACACATACACACAAAAAAACCCCACAAACAACAACAAATGCTGGTGAGGATGTGGAGAAGTGGGAACTCTAAAACATTGCTGGTGGGATTGCAAATTAGTGCAACCACTTTGGAAAACAGTATGGAGAATCCTCAAAAGAATGGGAACAAATTTACCATTTGATCCATAAATACCACTTCTGGATATTTACCCCAAATGATGAAGGAAACCAAAATACCAAATTAATGCATGTATATCTATGTTCATAGCTGCACAATTCACCATAGCCAAACTGTGGAACCAGCCAAGATGTCCATCAACAGATGAATTGATTACAAAACTGTGGGATATGTACACAATGGAATTTTACTCAGCCATTAATACATAAACACAATTGCAGCATTTGCAGGGAAATCGATGGATCTTGAGGACATTATGCTAAGCGAGATTAGTCAGTCACAAAAAGTAAGAAATCGTATGCTTTCCCTAATATGTGAAAGCTAAGGTGAAAGGGGTCATAGAAAGAACTCCAGGTGAAAAAGGAGATCCTACAGAAGAGCAAAGAAGGCGACATAACTGTGGGGATGGGAGGAGGGAAGAAGGAAACTCTTTAAAGTGCATGATGTACTAATTCATATCATAGTCAACCACTAAACCAAGCATGAGAGGGAGGGATGGGGAGGGAGTTGGCTGCAGACTGGGTGGGGGCTGGCTGGGTGATGTGTGCATTTTTGTCTACACAAGTTTTTTACTTCATCATGATGTATAAATACAATGCACCAATAAAAAAATTAAAAATAAATAAATAAAAATGCAAAACAAAAATATAAAGTTTTTTAGAGTACTGGGGATTGAATTTGAGCATTCTACTTCCAAGGTACAACCGCAGCCCTATTTTTATTCTTTTATTTGAAACAGAGTCTCACTAAGTTGGAGAGGGCCTCACAAGTAGCTAAGGATAGCAGTGAACCTGCAATCCTCCTGTCACACCCTCCCAAGTACTGGGATTACAAGCATGTACCACCACACATGCCTAAAATTTAAAATTTAAATCTATAGTTTACTTGATGAGACTCATCATATTTTCTTTAACCCTTATTTTTTAGAAAGTTTGAGCACTCTATTGTTATAATAATGAGTACTGCCCAAGTATTTTGGCATTGGTCTCCAGACCTTTGAAGATATTAGAATATGAGTGAGTAGGAGTGTAGATTATTTATACTAAATTGTAAACTCAGCATTAATTTAATATACAAAAATTTCCCTGCCACTATATAAAATAACTCATTATCATTTTAATGGGCAATTATCCTGATTCCTAATGACACTAAGAATTTTTCATCTGTGGATTGCTCGCTTTTGTTTCTATATCTATAGATTGACCACTCGATTTAGTTTATTATATATCATAGTTAACTCCCCCATAATTCATTTATTGTTTAAGCTTTGCTTATAAGATATACTTTTCAGTTTATACTCCTATATAGAGATACTTCCTTTTGTCTTTATTTAAATATTATCACAATTTACAGTGCTCTGTACATCTCTAATCCTCTACAGTCTATCCAAATATCTTTGAGGTTCCCATTTAATGGATGAGAAAATAAATGTATACTGAACCAATTCATTTAAAGAAAAGATTCTAAGTATACAGACATAAATCCAATTCTTTTGACTCCTACTTTTTGGCTGACTACAGTAGTCATAAAGGTCATGTAATAATCTAAAGAAAAAAATGTACCCACTGAAAGAAAAGGATCTGCCAGCCTTAGTTACTTATTGAGGCCCTCTGAAACTTAGTGAGATCCTGACTGAAAAAAATAAAGAATAAAAAAATAGGGCTAAAAGTGTAGCTCAGTGCCGGGCATGGCGGCGCACGCTTGTTATCTCCGCGCTTGGGAGGCAGAGACAGGAGGATCGCTCAGGTTCAAAGCCAGTGCGGCTTAAGAGACCCTGTTTCCAAAAAAACAAAACAACAACAACAACAAAACATTAAAAAGGTCTGTGAGTGTAGCCCAGAGGAAGAAGGGTTTCTAGGAACCCCAGTACCACCAAAAAAAAAAAAAAAAAAGTGTAGCTCAGAGGTAGAATGCCCCTGGGTTCCATTCCTAGTAACTCAAAACAAATCAAAACAAAACAAAAAATTGTGCCCAGACCATTAAAGGAAGGAACACATATTGGATTCAACTAAACTGCTATAAAAGGTAGGAGAGTTCGTTATGTATTATTTCAATTGCTTGTCCAGTTAGTAGAAAAGTACTGGATGGCTTGAGGTGTGAGATTGGTCAATGCGATTAGCTTGTGTCTTCTTGCTAATTGGAACTTATCAAAATTAGGTTTCCAATCTCTCACAGAGACTGGGATATATGAATGTTCTCTTTCTTCATAATTGTCTTTCAAAGCAATGCCCCTCAGTCCTTGAGAAAGATATTCCTGTGTTATATAAAATCTACATCTCCATGGAGCAAAGAAAAAATTTATAATTGCAAGTTTTTTCAAGTAAATGGTTTAAGAAAAGGGAGGTCAGAAAGAAACCTGTCTGAAATTTTCTCTAAGAAAAATTTAAGGCTATCTTAGTAAAAGGGTTGCATATATTTGCATTTTGAATACTACTTAAAGAAATGACTCATGATAATGTGTGGTTGTTTTAGGGCTCTTTTATATTTGTTTTTTTTTTTTTCAAAGTGACAGAAATTCAATCCTAATTAGCTTATTATCTTTGCAGTTCAGGCCCAGTGAAATACAGGTACTCAGTAGAAGGGCCCTAGAACTGACACTTGCTCTTAGCCAAAAACCACCTTTGTTCCTTCACATAAGTTGCCTAGTACCTCTCTACATTGTTAAGGTGATTCTCTCCTCCCAGCTACTTTTTCTTCTTCATGTGGTGGCCTCAGAAGCAAGCTGCAAGAAACCAACATGGTGATCATGACTATCACAGTGCTGTGCTCGAATTTTAACTTGCTATGAACAGGACAAATATCTCCTCTCCCTTTTTTTTTTTTTTTTTTTTTTTTTGGTGGCACTGGGATTCCTGGAAGCCCTTCTACTTCCGGGCTACACTCCCAGACCTATTTTTACATTTTTATTTGGAAACAGGTTCTACTAAGCCAGCGCGCGCGGCTGGCTTTGAACCTGCGCGATCCTCCTGTCTCTGCCTCCCAAGCGGGGATTACAAGCGTGCGCCACCACACCCGGCTCCTCTCCCTTTTTCATCCAGACCTCCAGCCCTATTTTTTGTGGGGGAAAAAAATAAAAAAACTAAAAATAACTGACCCATTTCCACTTGAACAAGGTTTCTTAAATGATTATATTATGCATTATAAAAATGCTGTTACCTTTTGTAGTTTTTGAGACAGTACCATACCCTTGAGGGTCACTTACACTGCAGGTTAAATGTAATCAGGTGTTTTTGTTGGGGATATGGTTATTTACCATTTCTGATCACTGGAAATACAATTCGTTTCCAAAGAATTAACTTAAACTGAAAAAAAAAAAAAAAAAAAAAACAGAGAACGCCTGGAGAGAAGGGGGCCCATGAGAAGAACACTAGCAGAGTACTGAGGAATTAAATGCTCCTCAGGCTCCTCTCAGCAGAGCAGAGAGGTGGCCACAAGCAGGTGTGGATTTGGGTTACAAAGGAGAAGGGAATCTGAAACTATGGTCAATACTTCAAGCTGACTTCTGAGCTTCACCCCCCAATCTGTAACTTCTTTAAGGGAAAAATTACAATTTACACTAAAAGTTTAGACATGATCTCTCAGAACTGTAACTCTATCAGGTATCAGAGTTACATAAAACCTTATATTCCCTCAAAGTATTTAATGAGGAAGGATTTGAGTTTCAATATAATTGCATGTTTGGCCCAAGTTTACATTAGTCTGAAACAGAAAAAAAAAAAAATCAAATAATTATAGCCAGTCTTCCTGTCAGCTACATTATTGGCCATTTGCTCATTTCTGACCTTTATCCTTTATTTATTTTTATTTAACTCTAAAGAGAAATTAGATATCCAATGAAATTTCTTTATATTTTGATTAAATACACAAATGATATAAGCTTGTGTGTGTGTGTGTGTGTGTGTGTGTACATGTGGTTCTGGAGATTGAACCTGGGGGCATTCTACTTCTGAGCTACACCCCAAGCCCTATTTTTTTATTTTATTTTTAATTTTGAAACAGGATATAAATTGCAGAGGTTTTTACTAAGTAGCTGATGCTGGACAGGAACCTGTGATCCTCTTGGCTCAGCCTCCCAAGTAATAAGACTTCAGCGTATTCCACCATGCCTGGCTTCAAATGTTTTTTTTTTCTTTTTTTTTTTTTCAAATCCACACATAGCACAGATTTTTTTTATGTTTTGTCTCAAAAATCAATTTAATGATCTAAGAAGTAAATCAAGAGACCTGTATTTTTAACTATCAATAATAACCTGAACCTTATTTTGTAGGTGTCCACAGCATTGTGAAGACAGAGAGACAGCCATCATATTGATGATAGAACGGTGATACTTAGTTTCTCAGAAACAAAGACTGGACTTAAATCCAAGTTTCTCTGATTCTAATACTCCTGTGCTTTGATTCTTATTATGCTGCTCCAAGCCAAGAATTATCTCTGCAGTGTTACCACCTATGATTTTGAGGAGATGGTATTAATTACAAAATCATAAATAACTTGATAATTAACTTTCACGATAAAATTTGGGGTAGTACCAGCCTATTAAATAAGACCTGCTTGTAGAACTAGGATGTTTTTAACAACATTCCAGCCTAGAAGGTGGGAAGAACAGAGGAATCCTCATTTTTTTGACAGCAGTGATATTTTTTCTTTAAATATGCTAGCTTGTTTCCTTCCTTCACATAAGACACTAGGTCATGAAGAGGGATGTGTGGTTCACAGCCAGGTTCTGGGAATTTTTGGTTCCCATCAGGTACCCATTCTCTTGACCCTAAGAAACTATAAAAGAAATGTCGGTGAAATGAATACTCTACTGTGCCAATTTAGGCCCAGTATCAGGGGTCTGAGAGACCAACTAAAGCTCAATCCCCTTCCATTAAAATAACAGTATAGGGCATTGGTTTAGTCAATTTTCTTATCATTATGGCCCAAATTCCCAACAACTAAGAGGAGAAAAGGTTTACTTGGGCTCAGAGTTTCAGGGGTGACATGCTATAGGTTTGGATCCAAGACTCAAACCAAGGTGATTGTGGTATTAGGACACATGGTGAAGGAATCCAACTCTCACATTATTGTGGCTGAAAGAAGGCAGGAGGTGATGAGAGGGGGAGCAGAGGATGGGTCCCATATACAATTCCCAAAGCTATAATCCCAAGGACCTGTCTCCTCCATTCATGTACCATTTCTGGACTTGTCTCTTCCATTCATGTACCATTTCTGGACTTGGCCGCAGTGGGAACATGCCTTCAACACAGGAGTTTTTGTTTGACATTTTAAATCCAAACTATAATTTACATGTAACTCAAGAGTCGCTACAACTGGAGGTCAGACCATTAATGTTAGCATTCTGTATAGAATATAAGTGAATTGTTTCATATTCATTTTGCATTTTACTCCAGTATTTATTGTAATAAAATGCAGACACAGCATTTCATTAATGTGTTCACAAAAAAATACATGCAGAAGAAACAAAGACTTTTGGAAAGTAATGTACCAAAACATAGGACAAATTAAACAGATAATTAAATATTTGTGACTTTTTATAATATAATACTTTTTCATGAGTTTCTATAAAAATAACATTGAGCTGTTAGAAATTTTAATATAAATTTGTTTATAAAACAGAAACTATTACTCAACAAAGAATAATATTTCATGTATATATAACCTATTTGTCTCAGTAAGACTGAAAAAGATGAACTTTGTGAATCTAACTTCTCATTCAGATACAGCTGAAGGTGAAAGATTATTAGATTATGTTCTATATTATATTGATAAAATATAACCTAGAAAAAGAAAGTGGCTGATCCATGGTTGAATGATGAATGATCATTAATGTGTAATGTTATTATAAATACATGAAATCATGAGATAAAGATAATCTGATTAATCTTGAAAATACAACAAATCTGCTGAAGATAGATTTTAAAAAAACAGGGCTCAGCAAAATCCAAAATTCAACAAATCTGAGTGTTTTCATGTTGCTTAATATTCCCCTCAACAAAAATCCTTTTCATAAGTAGTATGTTTTTATTGGCTCATAGACATGGCCAAGAAATATTGGAGGTCTTCAGGATAAATAAATAGATATATACTACCATGTCAGAAAGCCATCAAACAAACCCATGAATGAATTTCCAATTTTATGTACAACATAAAGGTCCAGAAGAGGCTGAGGCCTCAGGCATTGCAGAATTTGGCAAAATAGCTCAGGAGATGGACTCAAGATATGTGTCCATTTCCTACAGAAAAAAATATGGTGAGAAAAACCCAACTATATTCCCAAGGCTTCCATATAGGAATTTTCTATGCTGTGTGTGTGTGTGTGTGTGTGTGTGTGTGTGTGTGTGTGTGTGTATGACTGAGGCTTTATATCATCAAAGAAAATTTGTAATAATCTTTGATGTAAACATGAGTAGCAGAAAAATTACCTAGAATGTAAAGGAAATGACTCTTATGAGGAAATGATAACCCAGATCCTGAGCTTCCTTTGGAGAGACATCTGCCCGGTCCTTGGTATCTCATCCAAATGAAATCCTGGCCAGATACAATATTTCTAGAAGCGACTTCTGCTTGAGTTGTAAGAGCTCACTTCTCACCCAAAGTTTTTTTGTTTGGTTTTGTTTTTGATTTTTGTTTTTTGTTTTGCATTTATTTATAGCTCTACAGTCAGGCTCACCCTCAGCTGGCTGTCCTCAAAGGATATATCCTGGGGTCATTGTCAGTGTCTTGATTTCTGGAGCATGGGGAAATTTATCTATTTGTTCTATAGATAAAATATGTGGCTTCTTTCCTGCTATTTAGTGTTCTGCTGAATGTTTGTTGTAAAGATGGGAACTCAAGCTGGGCGAGGTGGCCCACACTTGTAATCCAGCATTTGGGAGGCTGAGACAGGAGGATCGCAGTTTTCAGACAGCCTCAGCTACTTAATGTGGCCCTCTGCAACTTAGTGAGATCCTGTTGCAAAATAAAACACAACAACAAAGAATAGGGCTGGAAGTGGAGCTTAGAGGTAGAATGCCCCTGGGTTCAATCCTCAGCACCACAGGGGGAAAGAATAGAAACTTGATTGTTATGGCACAAGACAAGATTGGCAGTAACAAGATGAGCATGTCAGGCTGGTGGCACCACCAGCTCATCTTCTACCCTGTCCTGCTCTGCTCCCTCTATGTTGACTTCAAAATCTCATTTGGCAGGGGAGAAATGCACCCGAGAATCTTCTCAATTGACTGACAGCCTATGAACAGAAAGGGGTATGAGGAAGCAAAATGTTGATAAACGTAAAGACACTGTGATTGTAGGAACAAAGTAAAACAAAAGATTATGAAAAAAGGTAAATTTTGGGAAGAAAATGTCATTAATTTCATGCTGGGATGTTAGAGAAGAAAAGATTGGATTCCTAGCTCTAACATCCTAGTCCCTTGGGGGGCTCACCTCACAGTCTCAGAATTTGAGCTTGGTGAAATGTATACCATTTTTAATATGTTCCACATATAAATGAAATAAAATATGAAAAAAAATTAAAAATAAGAATAAGCATAAAAAAGAGTTTGAAGATCTGTAGTACTTTCTTTTCTGAGAAAACCTCAATTCATATTAGTTTACAAAACAAAAAGAAGAAATAGGTTAGTTGCTTATAAAGAAAAATTTAAAAATATTTTAGAGGTAGATCTATATACAGGTTTTAGTTAAAAGTTGAAGTGATTATTAATATGGTTCATAATATTTCACCATTGCTCAAAGAGAGCAATGATAGTCTATTAAAATGAAAAGTAATATTCTTACCTATTATAAAATACCTATGATCTCAAATATGTCTCAGAATCAAGTAGAAAGAATAAATAGGTAAGATGAATGATCTTGAAAATCCCATCCAGCTATAAGATTCTCTGATATTCTGTATGCTTTGGGGCATCAAGAATGTTAATTTATTTCCATTCAAGTAAATGGGTTCTATTAATTAATTGTAAGCCTATATCTATGTCAAGAAAGCAGCCTCAGTTTCGCTATGGTAGACATTTAAGAGGCAATTAGAATATAATGGATAATACATCATTTGGTATCATAATGTCCTGAGATTAGGTTTCATTAATCAGTTGTATAAACTTATAAAATTCATTTCATTTTGAGCCTTAGTTGTATAATTCATAAGAAATGAGATATATTGAAGATAAAACGAACTCTTTAATATAAATGCTTACTACAATGCCTGGCATATAAAAGGAGCTCAAATTATATTTCTGCTATTACTCCACTATTGCTATGGTTGTTGCTGTTGGTACTATTTGTTTTTTATTAAATACTCTCTAGTTTCTTTTCTTAATTTATTTTATTGGTGCATTGTAGGCATACATCTTAATAGAGTACAGGATGGTAGACGCATAAAGCTAACATCACTCAGCCCTTTCCCAATTTCCACCCCATTTCCTCCCCCCTTCCTCCTTCTCGTGTTTGGCTTAGTGATTGACTTTGATATGTTTGTAAATGTACATGATGTACATTAGGAAATTTCCTCCTTCCCCCATTTTATTCTTCTCAGTTAAGTTGCTTTAATTGCTCATATTTGTACAATGTTTGCTGCTATAATATTTGTGGCATCTTCATACACACAAATACCGTTTTCACTGCAGATGTCCGAGGAAATAATAATAGAAAAACATTACAAATTGTAAATTCTGTTTTCAATATTTTCAAGAGTAATCATTCTACCTTTTCTTAAATGATATATATTACTACTCTCTGTCATCAATAAGATCACAATCCTGTGATTATCAAATTGCTTTGGTTCTACTCCTTTCTCTGGTCATTTTTTGTGGCTAAATGTAATTTAATGTTTCAAAGAAGGTATAATGGCACAAGGAGGCACTTTTTAAAAAATAATTGTCAAACTTCAAGTATCAAGTCCCATAATATTAATAGGAAAGATAAGTACCATTTACCCAGTATGTTCAATTTTCCCATTTGACCTCTGCTACAATCCTATAACTATTGCTTCATAAATAAAGGAGATTCTAAGTGAATAGCAGAAAAAATATTGATTATGAGCCTTTGGGCCAAAAAGCTGAAATCTCCTCTATTCAATTTCCTGTAAAAATCTGTTAATCTCACTAAGAGTTAACCATTTTCACAATTCACCTTTATATTTGAAGGGTTTGGTCAATATCCTTCCTTGAGTCCTGAAAATTATTTTTCTTCTTGTGCAAGTTTAAGAACACAGATCAATGCATTAGTGCTCTTTATTGAAGAGCTAGTTACTACTGCAGATAGAAGAAGCAACATGATTAGTGATGGAAAACCAAAGAGGACTTAAAGTTTCAGGATCTCTGGTTAAGAATGGATTTTAAAAATAAGAGAGCAGAGGATTTTGTGTGCGTGAGCACACTGACAGTCTTGTGGCTACCTGAAAGTTTTAGAACCAAGGACTCAACATGAATATGGGAAATTGAAGGATAGAGGAGAGTTGCCACACCTAATTTCCCAGAGCCCTATAGCGTTATAGCTTATAATATTGAATCAAACTCAAGTGGAAAACGTCACTTTCCCCATTTTTCTAAGTACTCTGTGTGTGTGTGTGTGTGTATGCACTTACACATGTGTTTCACTACAAACCTAGAATAAATATTGAAGTTTTGTTTCACACTGCCCTTTTGTGATAGTAGTTTATTCAAAGATACTGATCCTTGAATATGATAAAATAGAGGATGAGGTAAAGGATGGTAAAGTATAATCATGCCATAATAGATCATTACTCAGCACAAATAGCATGTTTAACTTTTCCAGAATCAAAGGATGGATTTTGTCATTGTTATTATTATTTTTTTCAAATTAAGATCTTCTTCCACCTGAGAGCAGTTTGTACTTGTAGAAGAATATTTGATTTTGAAAAATATTTGATTCTTTAAAAATGGTTCGGCCTTCCTAAGTGGCTGCTGAAGTGTTGCCTAAGTCCTGAATCATGCGGCCTGTGTACTCTTCATCACATATCTCCCCCTAAAGACATGTGTGTGCTTTGACTGGTGAACATGCATATATCAGCCTTTGAAATCCAAATAGTATGGATTTTAAGAAAATAGTTACCCTTTCAAAATGTCTGGCATACTTTCTGTCCTATTATAAAGCCTATAATATACCTTGCATAAGACTATTTTCTTATCATCATGGATGTCTCAGGAATTTAACAGTGTTGATATATGTACAGTTTATTTCCCCAGGGTAAGTGGAACTACCATTTAAAACTTAGCAAAACAACAAAAAAAATGAAACTTTATGTTCTTATCCCTATACATTGTTGAGCACACTAGCAACCTCCAAATTCTTGTTGTGAGTCTTCTTGAAAGGAGAATGGATGGGAATGGGGCAACTGGCTGTTTTTACACAAGGGCAGGAGGTGAACGTGGGCAATTTCATTGCCATTTTTACTGATGTGTGTGATAATACATATTCCAACCAGCTCCATTGATAGGGACAGGGGCTTTGCTGCTCTAAACCATAAGCATATAAAGTGTCCCCAAAGCCTGTGGAAGCTGGCTTTGCTAACCTCATAAACTTCTGTTCTCTGCATTAACACTATCAACTAACTCTGTGACCTTCCTGTGCTTACCTAGTGTTCTCTACTGTGAAAACCTCTCTCTCCTGAGAACTAGCTGAAAATCTCCTCCCTTTCCTTTTGCTCTCTTATTCTTAATAATTCTTGTTTTAGATCCACAGTTATTTCCTATCAGAGCCTTTCCAGATCCTTTCAGGTATATTCTCTCAGGACACCTCTCTTAAGATTCTTAACTTTATTATAAACATCTGCTTAATTGTTCCATTTTAGGACAGTGAAGTGTTACATGTCTTTGTATTCTTTGTGTTTAGCCATACTCAGGATACAGCATATACAGAATGAGTATTTATTGCATGGGTAAATTAAAAAGTAACTAAATTTGATGCAATATCTTATTGCACCTAATTTTTGCCCCAAAAATGATTTGAGATTCATAAATTCACTAAGCATTCCATTAAAACTAAAGACAGAAAAAACACTATTTACCAAAAGTAAAACACAAACAAAATGAAATTCAGTAGGAATTCAGGATGAGGATGGAGCCAATCTATTTCACTAAATATAGTACCATAGCACATACATGCGATAGCCAATTATTTACTCACTGACAGAGGAAATTCTCCGATGGAGCTTCTCACCTCGCACACCCCTGGGACTATTCTGTCCTGACATAAATGATCCGTGACAAGTGCAACTGTTATATTGTTCAATTGTGTTTTTTTTTTTCTCTAAGTAGAGAATTCTCCAGCCTTCTGGCCTTTCCAAATCCAGGGGGAATTTTTGATGTTATTGCCAATGAAGCCAACACATCCATTCAGCCACTTTGGAGATGCACCAATGGAAACTGTGCTTGAGCTCTTAGCTCCTCCTGTTCAGGAACTGAAAAAGCTGTCGATGGCCTGGACTTATCAACAGACATACTAAAGTTATCTGGCAATGAACCCCTTAACTTTTTTGGGTAGTCTGAAAAAGTTTCTGTATAGAAAGTGCAAAGTGCTTCACAATGTCAGCCTCTTAATTACATTTTTTTTTCTACTCAGTATTTAAGCTGGAAAATCTCTCAGCAAACTATCTGATACAGAGATCAACAAACACACAACAGAGAGTTCTCTGAAAGTCAGAGTGGGTCAATCGATGATGAGTAACCACAACAGGAATCCAGGGCAGGCTGTGGGCTCTCAGAGGAAAGCAAAACCATCATTAAAAGCCAGTTGCTGTAAGAAAAGAAAATCAAACCATAATACAAAGATAACATATTTTATGCAAGAATTGATTTTAATTGCTTTGAAAGGGAAATAGAGTACCAATTATAATGTTAATGGTTGCTTTCATATTTGAAAAGAAACAATTTAAGAAAAGCAAGGAAACTTTTTCAAGTCTGACCAGTGTTAAGTCATGTTAGTAAATATGGTCAGGACTGGGGAAGGCATGAGACCCTTGAGTAAACTGAGGCATTGCTCTATGGCACAGCCTGGGAGAACTTCTGTGTTGGGCCAGAGCCCAACAACAGCCACAAAGAGCAAATTACAACTTTCAGCCTTATGTAATGTGTTCTGATACAGTAAGGAGAAGAAAGTAAGGCAATTAAATGAAAATATAAGAAGAAAATGATTTATTTTTGAAGTGGAGAGATCCAATTTTAGAGGCTGGACCAATAAGTAGCAGCAAGATATGGCTAGCATTCTAAAGCCTTTACTACCTGCTGCCTCTATGCAAGAAACTTTATATGTGTTGCATTTTGAAGAATTTGAGTCTTTCTCAGTGGGTTATAATGATCCTCTCTCTCCATGTGGCTCTACATAAAAACTCAGGGAAAAGTGCTAATGTGACTGTGTTAGTTGACATGAGGGTCAACCACTGCTATGCGAGTTTCCCAGGCCCAGTTCTGGATGTGCCATTTTCAAATCATAATAAATTCCTGCTAGAGCATGCTCTCCTCCAAGGTCCAGAGGGTTGAAAAGAATCTGTCTCTCAGTGCTCTATTCTTATCAAGAGTTAGAAACACATATTTAAGCATATAGTTCTGTACTGTGGTTGTCATGGCCTTGCTCTAGAACTCTAGGGATCTCCATTGTCTCTACTGAAGCTTGTCATAAATTGCATGTAGTATCTCATCTATCCTGACACCTCCTAAAGCACAAGCTTTGCTTTGTCACATGGTGCATGTGGCAGAAATGATTGAAAGCTGACTCTGCTTTACAGCCTTCTGGGTGTCAGGCCTTCCCCAAAGCTGGAAGAGTGTGTGTGTGTGTGTGTGTGTGTGTGTGTGTGTGTGTGTGTGTGTTACTGAGGGTGGAACCCAGGGACTTTTCTACCTCTGGGCTATACTCCAAAACCTGTTTTATACTTTATTTGGAAACAGGGTCTCACTAAGTTGCAGAGAGCCTCACTAAGTAGTTGAGGCTGGCTTCAAACATGTGTGATCCTCCTGTCTCAGCCTCTCAAGTGCTGGAATTTCAAGCATGTGCCACCATGCCCAGCTTGTTGGAAGCCTTTTGGATAACCTGGCAGCCTTTTGGCTGGTACACCTGGTATATGGGCTGGTGCAGTTTTCTCAGGAGTGACATTTGCTTCTGACAAAACCTCAAGACTGGTACACCTGGTATATGGGCTGGTGCAGTTTTCTCAGGAGTGACATTTGCTTCTGACAAAACCTCAAGACTTCTATAAGAGTTGTTTCCTTCATTGTGGTAAGAAGTGAAACATGTAATAATGTGTTATTTATGTTAGAAAGAATGCCCTAGCCTCCCTCAAAGTACTAGACATCTGAATTTTTTTATGTGCACTCAAACTTTGTTGGGATTATTCCTATTTCTGCTCTACATATGAAATATCAAGGTCTCTAATAGAGTGTCACTTCTTACATATCCAGTATGATAACATAATGTAATAGACACAGTGAACAAGTATAATGTTCTGGGTAGTTAGATGGTCTAGGTCTTTTTGGATTACCTTATGAGAGAAAGCAGAGAAGAAAGCACAGCTTTGGTAAAGACCATAAACAATTAAGTCATATTGTTAATTTAATATAGATTGGACTAGTTCCTGGGTTTACTTTCTCGTAGGATAGAAAAGGATGAAATCTCCACATTAATAGCCACCTACATGTACCCTGAGTTTATATTAATTTGCTCTAGCAAGGATCCCATATGACCACTAGAAAAGGAATTGAGGTTACTACCTTGTGAGGTTGTTGCAATTCTCTAGCCATTTTGCCAGATGATATATGTTTTTTATAGTAGCCAGACTGGTGGAAAAAATAGAGGTATAATGGAAAGCACCATTGCAGATATTTTTAAGTATTGAGTATATCCCTAACTTCCGACACATTTTTTATTTTTTGGATTTTCTGTGAGGAGAGAGTGTCAGTTTAAGAGGTTATCCCTATGATCCCCACTATGATAGTTCTTACCACACAGTACAAGGAAAAAATGTGGGGCTTGGGCTGAATTAAAAGGTTCTTTGTATTTGTATATCCTCTACTTCCTTAGTGTACAGTTATCTGGGTAAATGGCAATATAAAACTAGGCAAGGAATTGTGGCTTTTATTGAGGGGGCTACCCTTAATCTCCAAAATATTTATCCCTTTTTTAAAATTTGTATAGCATAGTTAAGAGTATTGTTAACTGACAATCTGCTTTTCCCTAGAGACACAGAATTCCATTAACCATGTTTATATTTTCTGCCAGTCAGACTTCTCTCACTACAACTCCAGTCTTGCTGGTTATTATGATATTTTTCTTGATCTTTATTTTACACTTGAATGCTCTACTTCAGGATTCTCTCACCCAGTTACACTCAATGAGGCTAGTTCCACAATAACATCTTCTTATGATATGGCTGTGTCCAACCCCACCCCACCCCTACCTCCCCATTCATCATTGCTTTAGTAGTATAGTCTCCACACCTGCTGAAGAACAAAGCCAACTGGTTATTTTCTGTCCTTTAATTCTGTATCTCTTCTAACACAAATACCCCTCTAGATCTATTGATTCATTTTTATGCCATCTGCCATTTTTGCTTCACTTCATGCAAACAATCACTTTCAGGTATATAAGAAATCACTTAGCAGCATGCTAGTATCACCTCTCCTGGTACTTTTCAAGATGTTAAGTATATTTCTTCTGAGTATTACCAAGTCCTCATAATATCTCTGATTCAACTTTATTTTCCACACCCTTTCTCTCACTCAAAAGCAATAATGAATGAATTACTGTGATTTAAGACAAGAAGTATCCACATGGTTGACCTGTGCCTAAGTGTGAGGTCTTTCTTCTGTTCAGAGACAGGAGAGCTGAGTTATCAGGAGTAATAGGGTGACAGGAGAATGCCTTAGGATCTAAACACTTGGGTTTGAATTTTGAATTCAGCATTAACAAACTGCATGACAATGATCAAATTTTTCTGAGCCCTGGTTTCCCATCTTTAAAACTCAAATGACAGAGAAAAGGTCCTTCTCCCCCATTCCTTTCCCAAAGAATAGGATAGAGAGGTAATCTTGGAAAAGAAGAAATCAAATTGATGACATGAAAAGATACAAAGACCACTAAAATAATCAAGATTTCAAATAAATAAAATCAATTGAGGACATTTTACTAGCTGCAATTTTACCCTGGATCAAAACTAATAAAATTGTTTGATTAAGTCAATTATGGTAAATTGAAATAGCACCTATATTTTAAGTTTTATGAAGCCATTTACACATTTGGAATTGCAAAAGGGAAAATTTTGTTCCTTAACAAAAGGATTTCAAGACAATAATTGTTATTTAAAATAACAGTTAAATATTCATTTAAGAAGTTATACTTTCTTTAAAAAGTCAGTTATTTTAAGCAATAAAGATTGGCCACACTAGAGTTGAGGAAATAAATACTTTATTTTGTCAAAATTGGCCAACTCTTGAATAGCCAGGGAATAACTGATGATAATTTGAACCTAAGCTCATCTTCCAACTGATATTTAATTTCTCTTTGCATCAGCTTGAATACAGAGAAAATTTCATATACTATTAGACTATAATGAACTCTTCCAAAATGATGCCATTTATGTAAAAGAGAAAGTTCAAGCTCTGGCATCAGAAACAGATGAGTTTGATTGTCAGCTATATTATATCATGGGATATTGAACATATGACCAGTAGTTACTACTAAGGAAGCCTAGTAATAGAAAGAGATGCTACAAGAAGATGATGACATAGTGGTACTTCTTCATGAAATAGACAAATTTCCTTGTGAGTAATAAACAAACAAATAAAACACAAAGCAAAACCTCTGCCCTCTTTCTTCTTACCTGGTGTCTATATAAGTATTTTTCAATGTATCTGTAGTGGTACTAGTAAAAAACACATAAACATATTTGATCCAGAAAGATTTTTCCTTAGAAATAAATGTGTAACCGTATAAAATTATTTAATATATTTTATACTGAATGATTTTTTTGTGCTTTTATTGGTGTATTAGAGTCTTACATCATAATGTAAATCATGTTTACATTATGCAAATAGTACTCGGTTCCTCTTCCCAGCCTCCCTGTTACCCTTCCTCCCAATACAGATTACCAAAATTGACATTGCTATATTCCCATGTATACTCATAGTATACTCTTGAATTTCCATTAATGAAGCTCAGTCTTTCTCTACTCCTACCTTTAGATGTCCTCCACTGAGGTTTTTCCTCATTTATGTGAAATCCTTCATGTTTCTCATTTGCTCCCTATCCTGCACATATTATAGAAAATATATGCATCTTCACTTTCTGTGATTGGCTAATATTACATAACATAATGTTCTCAAAGTCCTTCTACTTTCTTGCAAATGGTGTAAATTTCAATATTTTGGCTATTGTGAATTGTGCTGCTATGAACATGGGTATGCATGTTTGAGTGTAGTTACCTGGTTTCAATCCCCTTGGAAAGATACCAGTAGTGGTATGGTGGATCATATGGTGGATCTATGCTAAGTTTTCCATAGTGGCTGAAGTAGTTTGCAATCCCACTAACAATGTAGAAGAGTTCCTATTTCCCCAAATCCTCATCAACTTTTACTGTTGTTGGACTTCTTTATGATTGCCATCCTGATTGGAGTTAGATAGAATCTTCGTGTAGATTTTATTTGCATCTATCTGATTGCTAATGATACCGAACATTTTTTGTGTATCTATTGACCATTTGTATCTTTTTCTGTGAAGTATTTATTTAATTCGATTTCCAATTTCTTGATTGGGTTATTTGTTTTTCTAGTGTGAAGTCTTTTAAGGTATTTGTATATTTTAGATTTTATGTCAGAGGGATAGCTGGCAAAGATCTTCTCCTATTCTGTAGGTTTTCTCTTCAGGCTTTTGTTGATTTCCTTTTATGAGCAGAAACATTTTTAGTTTGATGACACCCCAATTATTAATTCTTGTTTTCATTTCCTGAGATTTTGGGGTCTTGTTGAAAAAGTTTCCACCTGTGCATATAAGTTGAATTTTTGGACCTATGTTATTTCCTAATAGCTGACAATCTCTGGTCTAACTTCCAGATCTTTGATCCATCTTGAGTTAATTCCTGGTTGACTTTTTTTCCATGGATTCATGTTGGTAAACAGAAAAGCTACTGATTTCTTTAGGTTGATTTTGTATCCCACTATGAAATTGCTTAATCAGCTCTAGCAGTTTTTTTGGTTGATTTTTTAGGTATTCTAGATAAAGGGTTATGTTATCAGCAAACAAAGATAATTTTAATTGTTCTTTTCTATTTGAATTTCTTTGATAACCTCTTTTCTCATTTCTCTAGGAAGAGTCATGAGGACTATATTGAAAATAAGTGGTAATAGTGTGCACCCTTGTCTTGTTCCTGGTTTTAAAGGGAATTTATATAGTTTTTCCATGCCCAAATTATGTTGGCTTTGGGTTTATTGTAAATTACTTTATTGATGTTGATAAATGTTCCTTTTTATTTCTCTCATCATTTCTGTTTTGATTCATTCCTCATTCAAGAGTGTATCATTCAGCCAGGCATGGTGGTTAACTCTTTTAATCCCAGCATTCGGGAGGCAGAGACTGAAGGATCCAGGTTCTTGGACAGCCTCAGGTACTTAGAGAGGTCCTTTGCAACTTAGTGAGACTCTGTTTCGAAACAAAGAATAAAAAATAGGGCTTGGGAAGTAGCTAAAAGGCAGAATGACCCTGGGTTCCATTCCCAGTACCACACTCACACACAAAAATTGAAAAGACTGAAAAATAGGGCTGGAGGTGTAGCTCAGAGGTACAATGCCCTGGTTTGCATCCCCAGTACTGCAAAAAAAAAAAAAAAAAAGTATATCATTCAATCTCCATGTTTTTTATATATTTTCTTTTGGTCTTCCTGTTGTTGGCTTCTATTTTCATTCTGTTGTAATCTGAAAAGATGCAGGGAAATATAACATATCTTTTCAACTTGATGGTGTTTGCTTTGTGGCTCAGGATGTGGTCTATTTTGGAGAAGGTTCCAGCTGTTGCTGGTTGAAATATGCTGTATTTGGCTTTTAGATCCATTTGGTTTCTAGTTTTCTTTAAGTCTGAAGAATCTTTACTCATCTTTTGTCTTGAAGATCTATCTAGTGGCATGAGTGGTATGTGGAAGTCTCCCAATATTATTGTATTTGAGTCTATTTAAGACTTGATGTCCCAAAGAGTTTTTAAAAATATGAGTGCATCACATTTGGGGCATAAATGTTTGTTACCATTATATCTTCTTGCTGAATTGTTCCTCTTTTTTTTTTTTTCAATACTGGGGATGGAACCAAGGGGCATTCTACCTCCAAGTTTACACCCCTATCCCTATTTTTTTAATTCTTTATTTTGAAACAGGATCTCAGTGAGTTGCATAGGCCTCACTAAGTAGTAACTGAGGCTGTCCTCGAACTGCAATCTTCCTGTCTCAGCTTCTAAAATGCTGGGATAACAAACAAATGTGTGCTACCATGCCTAGCTTGTTTTTTTTTTAATTAATAAGATGTGCCCTGCTTTGTCTCTTTTTTATGTGTTTTAGCTTAAAGTCTGATTTATTAGATATCAGTGCTGCTACCCTTGCATTTTTGGTCTCCATTTGTATGAGATATCTTTTTCTATCCTTTCACCTTAGTCCATGGATATCTTTGGCTGTGAGTTTCTTGCAAGCAGCATATAATTGAATTATGTTTTTAATTCATATTTCAGTCTATGTCATTTAATTGGGCAATTAAGCCCTTTAATATTCAGTGTTACATTGAAATATCATTTTTTTGGTTTCCTGTCATTTTGTGTTCTATATTCTCTTTGATATATTATTATTTCAACTTTGTTTAGTTACCCACCTGATGGTATTTGTCTCTTCTCTGGTTCTGGAATTTGCTTCTTTTTTCTTCTTTATAATTTAGTTCTTTAAATATTTTCTCTAGTGTTGGTTTTATAGTCATGAATTTTAGGTTTCTGCTTATCTTAAAATGTTTTTATTTTTTATCAATTCCATCAATTTTTGCTGGATATGCCAATCTTGGTTGGAAGTTGTTTTCTTCCAAGGTTTGGATTACTTCATACATTCCCTGCCAGGCATTCATGACTTGGGTTGTGAAGTCTGGGGTTATTTTATAATTTTGTCTCTGAATGTCACTCATTCTTTTTAAAATCGATTTAATGATTTTTTTTTCGTGGCTTCTATGCTAGTCATTTCGATTATTAAGTGGTGTTAGGAGGTCCTTGTTTGATTTTGTCTTAATAGTGTTCTGTATGTCTCCTATATGTGGATGTCCAAGTCTTTTTCTATGTTTTGCTATTCTCGAAATTGTTTCTCTGAAGAAATTACAGAAAACCTTGTTTGTGCTTCTATCCCTTCTCCAATGTCTTTTTCTCTGTGAGATAGGATGTTTCATATTGTCCTATACTTGTTGCATGTTTAGGTTTTATTGTTGTAATGTCGAAATATACTGTTGACTATGTTTTTGGTTTTGAATGAACTGTCTTTCAAGAGTAATACCAATTTTTCCACGTGGTCTAGCTTGCCAGAGTTGTTTTTCTATTGCTGTATTCAATACTTTGAGTCCTTCATTTTATTCAAAGCTTCTTTCTGGCTGTTTCTCAAAGTCCCAATTTCCTCTTTTATTTTCCATGTACTTTCTGTGAGGACTTTCATTATCAAAATTAAACATTCTCCTTCTAAAATTTTTTATATATTAATATCTGTCATCTTCCTTGTTGAGTCGTGGGAGTTTATTGTATCCTCAGTATTCCTCATACTCATATTTTCAGAGCTCTTAGGTTTGTGATTTGGTATCTTCTTCCTTTTTTTGTTTGAGTCCTATGTTTATTTGATGTCTCTTCATAATAAGGTCTTTGCTGGGGGTATATACTTACCACTATCAATCTGACTCAAATACTCAAAATTTGAGTTTGTTCCCCCAAAGCATCTTTAACTAGATACAGTTCTTGGTGCAGGTAAGTAGGAGTCTCTGATAGGCTGCAGGTCACTGTGCTGTCCTTGTCCAAACTATACAAGGCCAGAGACTACAATGCTCTCTTTAGGGCCTGCACCCTGCTAGTTAGGACTTGATGCATCCCAGAGACCACCAGTGCTCTGTTTATTATGTCTATAATGATGCAGATTGCTGCCCTCTGGCCTCTATGATCAGTGGGCTTAGGCTTAGCAGAGTCATAGATTGCTATATTTGAATTTATGGTCCAGTTTGTTGGGCTTTTATGGTCCCTGGAATACCATTCTAGATCCTCTTGTTATGGTCATATGAGGTATTTTCAGTCACTAGCTAACAAGCATGCCAAGTACAAACTATGTTGGTTAAAAAAAAAGTATTGGATATTTAGCTTTTGGCTGTGATCAAGTGATTTCCTGGCTTCTTGACACAATCTGGCTAATACGGCTTCACTGTCACTCTCTGTCCAAGGCCCAAGATCTGGCAGAAAAATGCATAGTTCTAGGCTGGGGGCTTGTGTGGCTCAGTTCCTTCGCCCCAGGGATACTACCCCTGTCCTGGGTGGTTGCACTCGAGGGGGCCCTTGCTGGTCTTCAGTTCTGGTGCTTTTGGGCACCCAGACATGGTCAGGTTCAAATTTATTACTTTCAGAACCTGCAACTCATGAAGCTGCACTATTTATCCCTGGAACACTAGTAGTCTGTGTCCCAAGGTGATACCTAGAGACCCTCCATGATCCCTGTGAACTGTGGACTGTGGTTCCTTTTTGTATGTCTCTAGAAGCTATCTACTAATTCACATTTCTTCTATGTCCAATAGTAGGCACCACTCCTGCCTCTGCAGGGATAATTTGCAAGTTCTTGGGCCCCCTTCAATTCTACTTCCTTGCCACATAAGTCTCTGTGGCCAGGCATGGCCAGATTCTTATGCTGAAAAGGTTTGTTAACTTATATTGTTGATGGGTACTGTCACAGATTTCTGCCTGAAGGAATGGGTTCAGCTGCTGCCGTTGTTGTGTCTGGCTGGATTGTCTGTTCTGCTGACTGCTTTCACTGATGGTCTGTATTTAACAGCCTCACAACAATCCACAGTTTCTTCCTGGAGGTCTCTGGAAGTCACAGTGCTGACAGCTACCCGCTCCTCCAGCATGGCCTGACCCAGATGGGACTGCACTAGTCTCTGGTTTCCATTCCCCAGGCAAGACCTGTAGAGCACTTTACAGGTCTCTATTCTTTATTCTTGTCCTGGTACTACTACTTTTTAACTTTCATTTTCTTATTGAGTTTTTCATTGCTTTTCTTCGGTTGTCTAGGTACATTCTTTCCAGAGGTTGAGTTGCAAATGTCAGCCTGCTTGAGTTCTACTGTCATACTCTAAGTCACCACCTTACTTCCTTCCCCACTGAATTTCCATTCTATTAAACAATCTTCTATAGTTAAACAGAGGTACTGTTTTTATGACCTTTTGGGGTTATATTCTCTCTACAGTTTTAAATAAGCATATGAAAGGAAACACCAATATTAATACCTATTTTATAATATGTTAAATATTACTTTTCTCTGTGCTTTATTTACTTAAAATTACAGATAAATCAAATGAGGTGGTATATGTTTGCAATTACAATACTTGAGAGGATCACAGGTTCAAAGCCAAGCTCAGCAATTTAGCAAGACCTGGGGTCACATGATATGCTAATGTAGAGTAGGTTGGTGGGTGGAGTCTGCCAAGTTGTGAGCCGCAGTGTAGCGTAGAGAGCTTCACCAGGCCCACATCAAATTCTATTTAACACATTTTAATAACCAAAGTGTCCTTACTCATGTCTACTTTTCATACTATGTCATTGGAAAAGGTTATAATTATGGCCATTTTAAATAAAGAAGACATCTCAGTAAGTCTTGATTTAGAAGTCATTCTACTCTCAGACTATAAGTTCCACGCATTTTCTTTCACAAACTACAATACATAAGTACTGCTACTATGTGCCAGACTGTGCTGGACTCTGAGCAGATGGAGATGAGTAAGACACAGCTTAGATGTGGATGGAGATGAGTATCCTGATCATCTGATACACAAAAAAAGTTAAACTGATACACAAAAAAGACAAGAATATGTACAACATATATTATATCGCAGTTATATAGGTACATGAAAGCATGCTAGGGGAAGAGCAATGGAATGAGACTCAGAGGCAGACTAATAAGATTATTGTATCATGCAGCATTCTGGAAGCTATAATCTACAATTGACCACATAACTGAGAAGAAAAAAGATTTATTTTCTTACAGCTGTGAATTCAGTCCATGTGAGGCCAGGGACTACTGATCTTAGGGCATGGTAATATGAAGCAGAAAAAGTGGGAGCACATGGATTATGCTCCTATTATGGAGGCCAGAAGCAAGAGAGTGAGCAGGAGGAGGAGGAACCTTATATTTAATCCCCATGGTCATATCCCAAGGGACCACCTCTAGCCAAACCTTTCTGACTGACCTACCAGGTAACAAGGTAAATCCATTACAATGGATTCATTCACTTCTGGAATTACAACCTTTGTGACTCAATTATGTCAACCCTGAATATTATTAAATGATTTGTTTAGAGGATATTTTATATCTAATGATAACAGTTTTGGATGAGAAAGTGACTATGGTCATTATAAAAGGTTCAGCCATGCTGTCTCCTTGTCATTTCTGAGCCTCTGTTACTTACATATTTCTATAAAGCAACCAACTTCATCCCGAACCATCAAGGTGGACATATCTCAAGCCATCTTTACAGTATCTTTTTATCAATAGACAAACCCTAAGTAAGTGTTTGAATAAATGTAGTATACTTTCCAACCTTGAAGAGTGATTCTGTGTAGGCAGAATACTATATCGGGCATGAAGAGATGGTTTTCTCCTCATTTTTTTAACATGCACCTGCCTCATAATCACAGTGTGCTCTCTAAACTACTTCAGAACTTTGAATCAAATTGACAAAACTCAACAGGCCTAATGGCACACACCTGTAATCTCAGCACTTGGGAGGCTGAGACAAGAGGATCCCAGGTTCTAGGCCAACATTACCATTGTAGTGATGTTCTCAGCAACCTAGCAAGACCCTGTTTAAAAGCAAAAAATAAAAAAGGTTTGGGGGTGGGACAGGGGTAGGATGCCTCTGGAATCAATACTCATGGACACACACACACACACACACACACATACATAAAATAACAAGTTTGTTTCCCTGTATTCTTGACCAAAATAAAATTCATCAATACTTTAATAAAAAAGGCAATGAAATCATTGGCCTCTTATGTCCAGAGAAAGCAATAAATTATCCTTTTTGACACCTGGCTTGCTATCTTGTTAAAGTGGCTTAATAATTACTATCCTCTACCACTCCATTTCTATCACCTCTAACATTAATCTAGCAATGCCATAGAAAAATGTTTACCCATAGAGTACAACCAACAAAATATAAACATTAAATCTGAATGAGTATCATAGTGAGACCCAATATCTAGTGAAAAATGTATAAAAAGTCTGGCTCTAATTAAGTTGTGCAAATGAAAGATAGGGATAGTTAATTTAGAGAACAAAAGCCATAGTGAATCCAAATACTTAAATGCAAGAACACTTATATAATTATGCTAATAGTTTAAAACACACATACACACAAACACATTCCCCAAGAATCACCAATGGTTTAAATTTTGATTGTAATTACATTTCTTTTTCTACCCTGATTACTCTGTGTGGATGATGTTAGGAAACTATACCAGTTAATAACAAACTATTAAGAGAGAGGTAAAGAATAAAGGCAAGATACTTAATTTTCAGGCAGGACAATAAGATTCTATAAAATAAAGGGTGATTAATAGTGTGGTTACAGGGATACCAGAAATATGGAATATCTGTAAGAGCTTTGTAGTCCAATATGCTTGGATTTAAATATTAAACTAAATTACCTTGAATAAACTCTCTGCACTTCAGATAATCTCTGTAAAGTGCAGAGTATAGTTAGTGGGAATTTTGAATAAAGGTAGGGATGTGATGGCTCCATCTCAACACTTCCCACTGAATCAGTGAGAGAAACTTAATAGTAACACTTCTTTTATACTATGGTAACTGTTATCAATTTTGCAGTAGCAGATGGGCTTATATCAAATTAGTGTGTGTGTGTGTGTGTGTGTGTGTGTGTGTGTGTGTGTGTGTGTGCGTGTGTGTTACTGGGAATACTGGGAATTGATCTCAGGGGAATATCTATAAACTTTTTTTTTTTTGAAACAGGGTCTAAGTTTCTAATTGCCTTACTAAGTTGCTGAGGCTAGCCTGAAACTTAAAATTCTTTTTCCTGACTCTCCTAAGTACTTAGATGATAGGGCTTTCTCTAATGTGCTTGGCTATTTATCCATTATTTTAAACAATATATCCGAATGAGAAGTAGATGGCAAAGTAGGGCCTTAGCTTCCTAGTTTGGTTTTCAAAGTCTACCCCTAGTAAACTTTATTGTGTGACAAATGCTCTCTGTAAATACCCTCAACACTTAAATGGTCTGGAACATGGAAAATATGCATAACTTCTTGTATCACTGATGACAAAGGTCAAATGTGAATTACCAGTGAGAACTAAAGTGATCTGTCTCAATTCTGGTTCTTCACCAGATACATAAGAAAAGCCAACTACTTTCAGTACAGGTCACATCTGTTTAATAAGTAGTGAAAAGATTTTTTCGATGACCATGGAGGAATTAAATAGCTACAGATAAATGATCCAAAAGGACTTAATGATGTTATGCCAAACAGAGGGAGGCAGAACACAATCCAATAATGTGACTGTTCATAGAACTCCAGGTTAATGATCTTGTATTTTACAACTTAATGGGACACACACAGCACCACACTGGAAGTAAATGAATGATAGAACATAAACATGTATCCTGACATATCATAAATAAATTATTTTAATACTAATTACAATTAAATCATCTTTAACATAATGCTGCAATTATACAATAACTTTTTAATGTCTGTATCTTTCCTTAATGGGTAACAAAAGTCATTGACTTAGATAAAATGGTCATGAATATAGTACTATATTTTTCTTTCATTGAAGTAGTAAAGTTTGGGCTTAAAAACTACATACAAAATGATTTTTTTTTGGTTGTTGTAGCTTTGTTCTTGTTTGTTCTCTTGAAAAATCTTGAACCACACACACAGAAGAAGAAGATACATATGTTTCCTCTAATATGCCCAAACTAGGAAACACAAAGAATACCAGTGGGACTCCAGATATTGAAGGGGAAATACTAGCTAAGTTTGGATGGTAAGATAGGAGAGGAGGAAGGCCGGTCTTGATTAATAAGGGTCTACACTTGAACATGTGTAATACTATGAATAAGACATGGTTAACCTGGACAACCATTGGTGGGAGGGGGGAAGGGAAAATGGGGGTGGGGGGGGAGAGAGCACCAAATATAGTGTAAATGTATACTATTTATGTTCAATTAAAAAAATTGTTATATAAAAAAAATCTTGAACTATACTGAGTTGGGAAAATCTTAGCCCTTTATAGAAATACTATTAGTTCTGACTTGGTCTTCTGTCTGAGATGGTAAATTGTTGTCAAAGGTTTAAGAAGAGTTTTAGGTCATCTAGTTTCACCTTTTGCCTTTTCCTGAGTATTACAAAAATTTCTCCCCATTCAGAAGTGCCACAAAGACTGTGACTGGCTCTGGATTTGCACAAACTTCCCCATGCTTATCTGGGGCAGATGTCCTTGCTCTGGGCTCTCAAGCTTCCTATTTGTGTCCAGCTCTTGGGTGTCACTATTCTTAGCAAATCTGTTCACCAGCCTGCTGATGTGAGCTCCTGAGTACAGGAGAATGACTTGCTGTATGTTACTATTCTTGAATACAGTGGATTTATTTGGATTTATACAGTGGATTTCTAAATATGTTTAGTTGATGAAAAAAGAGAAGAAAGAATATTAGTCAGCTACTTAATGCCAGTATATTCCTTCTACAAACTAATACCTATTTAGTATATTTCTTATGCAAGACATTTTCAGAATAAAATACAATGTAAGATATCATATCTGAAGCCAGGCGTGGTGGTGCACGCTTGTAATCCCCGTGCTTGGGAGGCTGAGACAGGAGGATCATACAGGTTTGAAGCCAGCCTCAGCTACATAGTGAGGCTCTCAGCAACTTAGTGAGACCCTGTTTCCAAATAAGAATATAAAATAGGTCTGGGAGTATAGCCCGGAGGTAGAAAGCCTCTAGGTTCCACCCCCAGTACCACCAAGAAAAAAAAAAAAAAGCATATCATATCTGGTCTCAGAAAATAAAGAATAAGATCGTAAACAGAGAATACAATATTAAAACCAACAGAATCATTATTTGTTAAATATACTGAATTAAATGTTAACTTGTTACTTTTCCCCACTAGAGCCCTGAGGCATAGGTTAGAAAGCAGCATCACTGCCTCTCTGTAGCCAAGTGGTGGACCGACTTTGTATGGAGGACCGAGGGCTCTGAAGCTCGTACGCATATGTTGCTCAAAGTTATATGCTAATGAATTTAAAGGAAGGAAAGTCATTGCTAACCAAGAATTTAAACAATCAGAGAGAGTTTCATGGTAAAAGTGTTTTTAAAGCCTAGAAAGACTTTTGATGACATAGAGAAGCAGATGAGTTGATCAGAGTGAGAAAAGTCAGCACAGACATTCTAGTGGACATGAAGTGACAGGAGGGGAGGATTTAAGGAAATTACACTAAGGGATAAATGTGAACTGAAAATTGTGGCAAGCTTTGACTACCAGCTTTACGTTGTTCAGTGGTCCTTGTTATCTGAGCATCACAATAGACAATACTATTCACCAGGTCCTTCTACACCTTCACACCCCAAAAAAGAGACCTGCTTCTTCAAAAAAGCAAAACACTCAAATTATAATTCCCCTCCTCCAATCCCCACTAGGGAAAATTCTATAATATGCACAACAGGCTTTTAGAAAGGTTTTGTGTTCATCAGAGATTAACTATCTCCAGATGGGCACCTGGCTAGCTGAGCAGACAACTTCTTTGCACTAGTTAGCATACAGTCCCTGGACAGATAGATATAGCTTGAAACACTCTACTGGGCTAGTGGGACAAAGTCTGGGTTTCAGTCCCCAATCATTCTTCCCCAGGTCTTTGAGTGATCTCTAATTTGCCTAACATTGCATTATTCAGACTTAATCATAATTTAAATGTTTTACTTTTAATTGTCAATCATTTATTTATTTACATAGATTACTTATACATGCATGTATTTGAAATTGACAAGAAATACTCATTCTCTGGAAAAATGAGCAGATATTAATATTTAGTAATATTTATATGTTATAAAATATCCATGATTCAGCTATTCTATTTATGAACATACATTCTCAATTACTTTTAAAGTCAACTTCAAAGGTATATAAATAAAAAAATTTACTTTGGGAAGTTATATGCAAACATGTTCATTATGATATAATTTATATTCCATAACATTGGAATATAACATAGTTATATTATAAGTGTATAATTTCATAGAGAAAAAGCATATGCATTATTACTATGAAGAAATGATATTATTTGTATAACTCAATAGTCAATTTTGCTTCTTTAAAATAGGTTTGTTCTGGTACTCGAGGTGGAACCCAAAGGCATTCTAACTTCTATAACCATATCCCTATTTTTTTTAATTGTAAAGCAGGGTCTTCCTAAGTTGCTAAGGGACCTTTCTAAGTTGTTGAGGCTGGCCTTGAAACCATGACCCTTCTGTCTCAGACTTCTAAGTACAAGAATTAAAGGCATACTACTCCACTGTATCTGGCTCTAAAATAAATTTTAAAATAACAAAATAAAGCTGGTTGCTTTATGATGGTATAATTATTTCTTATCTTCTTAGACTTCTACATTTTCAGGTTCTTTTGCAATACTGTGTATAATTTGCATTATTAAAATTATCCCATTATTAAATAATTATCCCCATACAACTTACTTCACATATATACATTGTATCTGTCATTCTACTGGAATGTAGAATGCAAAAAGTAAAGGGCATACTATATGAGCCTTACTTGCACAAGCTCACAATTTAGTGAGAGATAAGAAGAAAAAAAAACAAATATTTTCTTAAAGCAGAAGGAAATTACTGTCAAAATGCAAGTGCAAAAGTGAATAGAAGCAGCAATTACATGGCAATTTGGCTCACAAATGGCAAAAAAAAAAACACTCATGTGAAGGTCACACATTTTTTCTTACTGAGCTCTGAAGAAGCCCTTGCTCCATGATGTACCCTGGATCCTGGGAGCCCTGTATACTCCTGAGTGACTGGTGGTTTGAATAACACAGCTATATTATTTGAAATGAATATGTTAAGAGTCACTGAAGACAGAAAACATGTCCATGCTTAAGGGAAAAAATGGTGTTGCCTAAGCAAAAAAAGTAGGTAAGTACTAAATAATAAACACTGGAAATTATAAGGAAAGAAACAATTTGTACAAGATTTTACAGAGGAAAATTTGACAAAGGAAAAGGGAGTTGCTACCATATTGGAAAATATGAAAAAATGTCACTTTACCCTATGACACTATGAAAACAAACAAAAAAACTCACAAACACAAAAAGCCTTTAAAGATGAGACTCAACAGCTGCCATGCCAACCAGATAGATAAGCATGGAAGCAGATAGATTGAAGAATAAAACAAATATGTCAGTTGACTCTTCCTTTTCAAGAAATTTTGAAGTGCTTTTGATATACCTGTGATTTTACTATTTACCACCCAATCTTACCCTGAGAATTTTGTTGAAGCTTCTCTGTGGACTATACTTTTAGAAGAAATACAAAACCAACCCCTGTTGCCTATCAATATTCTTTAAATAATTTTTGTTAAATTCTGTTTGTATTCAGATTCACAAAGTAATTATATGTTTATGGAGTAAAAAACCTTTTGCCTTTATTTGATCTTAAGAATGTCTATTCAGCCAGGCATGGTGGCTGGCACACACTTGTAATCCCCGTGCTTGGCAGGCGGAGACAGGAGCATCGCGCAGGTTGGAAGCCACCAAAAAGGATGTCTATTCATAGTAGTCCACATTCTCCACAGCTAGGATTAGGGTGGTCTGACTTCTCCTCACTCACCACAATTGGATGGAAATCAGACCAGAGACCTTGCAGCTTCTTGAAGAGGCATAGGTCCAAAACTTCAACACATAGGTACAGGTAAAAACTTTCTCAACAAGAGCCGAAAGGCACAAGAATTTAAAAGAAGGATCAATATGTGGATTGCATTAAACTGTAGGGCTTCTGTAAAACAAAGGAAACTATCAAGAACTTCAACAGAGAACTGACTGGATGGGAGAAAATTTTTGCCAACTATTCCTCTGATAGAGGACTAATATCTAGAATACACAGAGAATTCAAGAAGCTCAGGGCTAAGAAAACAACCCAAACAAAAGTTAACTAAATAGACACTTCACAAAAGAAGAAATTCAATTGGCCAATAAATGTATGAAAATTTGTTTAACATTATTAGCAAACAGAAGATGCAAATTAAAACTACCATATGATTTTACCTAACTTCAACTATAATGGCAACCATTCAAAACCAAACAACAAAAAATACTGGCAAGGATGTGGAGAAGTGGGAACTCTAATGCATTGGTGGTGGGATTGAAAATTAGTTAAATCACTTTGGAAAACAGTATGCAGAATCCTCAAAAGAATGAAAACAAACCTACCATATGATCCAGCAATACCATTTCTAGGTATCTACCCAGAAGAGTGAAATCAAACTACCAAATTAATGTATGTATATCTATGTTCATAGCTGCACAATTCACAATTGCCAAACTAGGGAACCAGCCAAGATGTCCATCAACGGATGAATGGATTACAAAACTATGGGATATGTACATAATGGAATTTTATTCAGCCATAATAAGAACAAAATTATGTTATTTCAGGAAAATGGATGGAATTGGAGAACCTTATACTAAGTGAGATTAATCAGTCACAAAAAGAAAGAAATGGAATCATCTCTCTAATATGTGGAAGCTAGGAAGAAAAAGAGTTATAGGAAGAACTCTAGTCTAGAATAAAGAAATCATAGAGAAGCAAATAAGGAGGCCTAACTGGGGGTAATGGGAGAGAGGAAAAGGGAAATTTTCTAATGTACATGACATATATTCATAAACATAGCTAAGTCAATCAGTAAGACAGATATGAGAAGGAGAAAGGGAGGGGGAAAATTAGTCCTGAGGTATATATCTCAATTTTTCAGTGTGATTCTGCATGCACTCTTACCCTTGGCCATAGGAAATTATCTTATCCCTATGTGAAAGATTAAATCAATAGCTATTTCAGGCACCACTGTTTTAGTTAACAAGCTATTTCATCAAATTAAAGTGCTAGATGATGGAGATATTTTCAGTTCTTATCAATTATAAATAACCTCCTTTTTGAAGATAATAAAATGTACCCACTAAATCAGTCAGGCTGTTTTTCCTATAGCTACAGACATTAATTTAGTAGACAACAAAATCTAGCCTTCTCGATCCATGCTTTAATCTAATTCAATTAGCAATTCATTATTCTCATTCTGATTAATTGAGGAAGGCAGCTCTCTCAGGATAGATCCTGGCCTTCAGCAAGGCTATAGAGAAGTCTCCACTTCATTCCAGCATTCTGTGAGAGCTCAATGCAGATCATAAATTATATGGAGCTAGCTAATTTGTGAGTGCAAACTGGGTATCCTAGATGAACAAAATAATCATCTTAGATCAATATTGTTATCACTAGTAAACACAATGCTGATATAATGATAGTTGCAATTTGGGAAGTATTCCTTCATTTGTCCCTGAGATTATGTATGTATGTGTGTGTGTGTGTGTGCGTGTGTGTGCGTGTGCGTGTGCGTGTGTGTGTGTGTGTGTGTGTGTGTGTGTGTGTGTGTGTATTATAACCCTGGAACATTATAACCCTGGAAAGTAGATATCATAACCATTTCTATATTTCCTGGATTTTGGAGTTAAGGAAACTGAATGGCAAAGTGGTTTTCCCAAGAGCCCAATAGCTATTTATTGCTAATTCCAGAATTTAAGCCCAAATGTGTCTCTTTCAAAAACTTATGGTCTTATCCACTACAATCTTTCACTTTTTTTAATGAAACAAGTTAATGCATTCTAGGGACATAGGTACCCAAGGATCTGAGTATTTTATTTTATTTTTTTGGGGGGAGGAACAGTCATCATAGACACAGGCAAAACCAGCAATATTTTTCTTAGTAATATTTCTAATCTAAGATCTCTTTAGAATCATTCTTTTAAATTCCAATTGTTATGTGTAAAGAGGCAGCACATCAAGAGGGGAAAAGTCTACCTGGACCATCAAGAGACAAGGCAAACAGCACACAGGAAAAGTTAAATTCCATGATATTTAATGACATATTAAAGAAAGGAAGTTCATTTGTTTTGTTTCTTAGAGAAAAAAGAATTCATCTAGAAAATGTCAGGATTTGTCCTACTGTATTAAGAGAGAAATATACTTGGATATATGTCACTTGATTTGCAGTTATATAGGGTGGGCAGAGAAAATAAAATTGACAAGGAGCTCTCTGAATTTGTACTTAATTAGATAATGTAGTAGGTTATGTCTTGCATGAGAAAATACAAGGCTTTCTCACTATTTAATGTTCTCTGAAGGTAGAGTGAGTTGAATAGAAGACAGAGATGCCAGTGTAAAGGAATCTTTCTTCTATTTTTTCAAATCACCATAAATAATGCAAATTACCAGGAAAACAAGATAGTGGCCGCATAATTACATTTAGTTTGTTTCTTTGTTTGCTTTTTGCTTTTAAGAGTAGTAGTTACTTCAGAATAAACTGGTTATAAAGATAACAGTTCCCATCATTGCTATTCTTTCAGAAAAATAGTGACTCAAATCATTTGTTTAATCTTTGAAAGGCCAATCTTAAAATGATCAGAGGATGCAATATGGTACTGAAAAGTTTAAAATATCTCAGAAAGGCTAACAATACACAAAACTCACATCATTCTGGCACATAGGAAGTTTAAAGTTGAGAAGGCTTAGATGATTGTAACTGTTGAAAAAACTGGAAAAACAGACAGGTTGTCTTTTGCCACTAGCAAGTAAAGTAAGGGCAAAAATATGAACTTCCACAATCAGGTGCAAGTGGGTTTGCATTCCATTGTGCACACATTTTAGCTCTTCTCCATTTTTATATGGTTTAACTCTGACCGTTAATTTTATCATCTTTGAAACAGAGATAATATTATTAGTTAACACATGTTACATTACAGAAGATTACTTTAGACAACAAAGGTAATTCTTAGGCCTGATGATTTGTACCTAAGTTCTTATAATACTAAAACCTAGATACATAAAAAGAAACTGTAATTAATATAAGTTTTCTTTGAAATTATTTTAAAATGAACAATATGGTCAAGGCAAGGAAAAGAAAAAAATATGGTATGGATTTTCAGTAAAAGGAAAAATTCAATAGAATAGACTGCCATGTCAATAGGACCAATTATATCTCCCAAAGGCGTAACGGAAAATAGTTTGCACTTATTCTTATAGCTCATGTTTAATGTGATGCCTGACAATATATCACCCTAACTACTGAATTAGAAGCAGACTGATATAAAATATAATCCAACCTTGTCTTCCAAATGATTGGCTTGCAAACGAGGAGTTGTGGATATATCTATATTACAGGGTGCGTAATTCAAAAAGGTGTTAAAATGCTTTGCCTGGTTTCATGCACACAGAGAATGAAGCACACAGATAGATTTATGTGTTTTAGCCTGTTAAGCATGCCTCTGTTGAAATGTTTTCACTACTTCCCTTAGAACACAGTTAATCTTCAGGCTTTGTCAGATGCTCTTTCTCCAAGTCCTTTTGGACATTAAATCTGTTAGGGAGAATTATATTAAATTTGACTCAATGTTCAAACAGTGGGAATCTGGGTCTCTGAGCCACAGTGGCACTGAGTGTGACATAGACTACTCATGTGGCATTTTACACTAGTGGCCCAATAGCCCTGTGGTCCCTATCATCACAATTAGAAAGGGGAGGATTTATGTAGCTTCTGCCTTTATCCAGGGGCCCATCTCCTGAAACAGTCACAATGGCTCTGACCTCAGAACACACTGAACAGTCAAGGCTCCTTTTAGCCCCATGTTTCATTGGGAGTGAAAGCAAAATAACACAGAATCATGTGATTGCAGCTCTCCAGGATGAGAAGATAGTCATCATGACAACTACAAAGTAAGACTTGAGAAATCAGTGGACATTGGCTTAAAAGCTGTCATCCAAGAAAAAAAGCAGAGATATTTTTGGTCTCAGAGTTGGCAGCTTCTCTCTGAGAACATGAAGGCTATGAGAGTGGGCAATTTCAGAGTTTATCGAATACCCTCTGTCTTGTGATTAAGGTCATGCAAACTTCTCAAATGATAATGATTTAGCAAACTGAACTAAGTTTTTGAACTGAATATTTAAGGGTATGTTTTCTATCTAACATCTTTCTAAACAGAGTACAGATATCACACCATGATAAAGACAATACAAATTGTTCTTTTAGTGAAATATATTTAACTGAAAGTTTCCAGAATGGTGCTTAGTACAAAATAGATGTGCTATGAAAGGCACCCCTCTGTTTTTATGTAGGGCACCTTGTTTGACTTCTTTCCTAAGATGTCCCTACTGAATGCAATGGAGAAGTAAGTGCTAATTATATAAATGGGAAGGTAGACCTGAAGGATCTTTCAGTGACTGACAGAGTCTCCAGTCTCATCAGGAGTCAGAAATCCAGATATGTCCTTACCCTCTGCTTAATAGCCACATAAATGCCCATCATCATTGGGAAAAAAGTATGATGACGCCAGTGGTGCTGGAAAATTTCATTAACTTTCTATCAACTTTATGTGGTACTTTTAGCTGATCATCACTCAAATTATCCCTTCCAATGGTGTTTCTTTCTTCACTGGACAAAGTTTGATGGTTAGGCTGTCTGCACTGGGCAGTCATCTTTCAAGAGAGCGAGAGAGAGAGAACGAGAGAGGGAGAGCGAGAGTGAGAGAGAGAGAGAGAGAGAGAGAGAGAGAGAGAGAGAGAAATTAAGTTTTAAGTAAAATAGGTATTGATGTGCTTGGTTAGGGTGAATGCATAATGATACATGTTAATAATTTCCTTAAAATATTGTGATATTTAATTGTATATGCCAAACTGATTAGAGGGAAACGGCATCCAGTTACATGGTTAAACATTATTTCCAGATGTATCCATGAGGGTGTTTCTAGATAAGATTAATATCTGAACTTGTGGACTAAATAAAGCAGATTGCTTTCCGCAAAGTGGGTGGCCATCACCTAACTCTTTAAAGACCTAAGTAGGAATAAAATCCTCACAAATAAAGAATTCTATATGCCTGATTGTCTTCAGTTGGTCACTGGTCTCCTGACCTTGGACTTGGACTCAGGCTGAGTGATGATTGCTATTTTATCATAAATATTTGCTAAAATAAAAATAACTGAAGCTTATAACATGCTAATAGGAAAAGAAGACATAAATTAAACAAAAATATCATCTAAGGAAAAGACTACTTATCTTAAAAAAAAAAAAAAGATAAGCCAAGCATGGCAGTGCGTGCTTATAATCCTAGCATTTGGGAGGCCGAGACAAGAGGATCCTGGTTTGCAGACATCCTTAGCAACTTAGTGAAGCCTTCTGCAACTCAGTGAGACCCTGTTTCAAAAATAAAGAATAAAAAAGAGGGCTGGGGGTATAGGTCGGAGGTAGAATGCCCTTGGGTTCCATCCCTAGTACTTCAAAATAAATAAATAAATAATAAATAAATAAATAAATAAATAAATGGAATAAGGGGAAAACAAATGGAAAAATAAGCAATTTTCTGGTCTTTGAACTCAAGGATATTATAATTTGCTGTTTCCCGAATAGCCCTTTAAAACAACAAAATTTATAAAACATAACAAATTGAAAGTAAAGGAAAAATATCCTACTAATTACAGCATTTATGCAAATTAAATTTTAAGGGATTTTATTGAATGTAAATATGCTTATGAGCATATGCTTGGAATTGTCTGGTTTTGCATACAAGATTGAGGACTACCTACATGTATGAGGCTAAGCAGAACTTTTTCACTCTTTAATCCTCAGCTTCCTCCTCAACAAAATGGAACAAAAAATAGTACTAATCTTGTAGAATTGTATGAGAAATAAATGAGAATGTAAACAAATTCACTTAGCTTAATTTTGGTAGAAATATCTAATCAAAATATTGGTATTATTCTTATAGGGCCATGAGTTTTGCTCAGTTCTTGTCTCTCCAAAAGAAAGTTTATTCAGGGAATATAGATAGGGTTGGCAGGCAAAGGCTTTAATTGGGGAGGTTCCACAGGAGGGCCACCAAGTGGAGTAAAGGAAAGAGAGGCTCTAGTTTGCTCCATGGTCTCTTATTCTGTCTAGAAATTCCACCCTTTTTTACATATAGTATTTTTGGGTGGCAATTACTTATGGTGCCATGGCTTGGAGTGACTACACAAGATTGTGTCATTTGGGAAATCGAAAGCTACAATGTAATAGGCTAGAAGTCTCTGACCACACCTGGGCTGTGCAATCGCTGTCCCATTTTAACTCTGTCCTGCTCATAGCTAGCCAGCTACCTAACATTAACAATGACTTCACTAAAAAGGAAGTGGATATGGCAGACAGGGCCTCAAAACCAGCGTCCATGTTAATTAGTTTCTATCATCATTATTTTAGATAAGTTAACCTGAAACCAAGAATTGAGCAAAATAAATCAGATCCTTAAAGAAAAAAAAAAGTATATTAAATAGTCTCAGAAGCATGAAATGCTTGAAAATAGAGCCAGCGTGGGGGTGCAGGTGGGGGTAGGGGTAAAAAAAAAAAACTGATATGATAAAAAACAAAAGCCTCCTAGGGGAGAAACTACCAAATTAGTAGCTTTCTCTGTGATGCAAAAAATACCCCCCCCAAATTTAATTTCTCTTAGATAGAATGCATTGATTTCATTAAAAGACACTGACTTCAAGAATCTGAACCCAACAAGCCTTTCTAGGCCTTTAGTATTTCTAACTCAGCAGAAGAGGCAAGTGCTTCATACATATACAAAGCAGCAGACCCAGGTAGAACAGGCAGCAGACACTGATGTGACCACTGATTTTACCTATACTTGTAAAAGCAGATGACTGTTCCTTCTGTCAAGGAGATAAGTGCTAAGGCCTACACAGGCTGAGTCAGAAAGCAAATGGAAAGTAAAGCAGCTGTCTTAATGCCAGATTTCTCACTGAGTCATCCTTGTCATCCCTGTTTACCCCTAAGTGTTGTGTGAGAAAAATCAGAAGAAACAAAGTTACATGGTGGTTAATAAAGTAGGCTTTTGGGTTTGCTATGTGACCACAACAGATGATTTAGCCTCTTTGAACCTACTTCTTCACCAGACAAAGAGCAGAGAGGACTCTACTTGTATTTGATAAATGTCTCCCATGAGGCCTGTTATCAAGGTATGTATGATATATGGTAAGAGCTATTATGACTATTATTTTCTGTTCTTACAGAGTTTACATTAGATGGAGGAGTAAAGATAATCTACATGAAATAAAGATGCAAGAAAAATGACAAGAAATAATGTCTAAAATTACTGATTAATCCCTTTAATAAATATATAACAATACTTACTATTTATAGGCATTACATCATCATCTAGGGATAGTTTGATGCATTAATTATCTACACTTTTTTTGTGTGTGGGTCTGGGGATGAAACCCAGGGGCATTCGACCTCTAAGCTACACCCCTGCTTTGTTTTTATTCTTTATTTTGAAACAGGGTCTCACTAAGTTACAGAGTGCCTCACCAAGTAGCTGAGGTTGTCCATGAACCGCAATCCTCCAGTCTCAGCCTCCTGAATGCTGAGATTACAAAAGTGTGCCATCAAGCCCAGCTATCTATACTCTTTCATGGAGCTCACGTTCAAGTGATTCTGATGACTCAAAAGTTACCTGGTCCCAGCTACAGGTAAGCTTTTGAATTATCCACACCAATGAACAAACATTCACATATATGCATATCTATATCTGTCAAAGTAAAGGAGTGACAGAAAGCAATTTCTTTTCTTTAAAATAGTTTGCATCTCAAGTTGAAAGAAAAATTTCTACAGATGACTACAGGCTATTCTTCATTTTCTTTCTAGTTAATATAATCCATTAAACTTGCAGAACTCTTAGTTAACCCATTATGTTCCACTACCCTATATGTGAGACACTCTAGAATCTCAACATTTTATAAGACACCTATACATTTTCTCAATTTAAGTTTCTATGGGTGTCCTATATATAGGACAGGAGACATGATGAGTTTTAATACCCAGATATAAGTTTTCAAGGTGCACTCTGGCTTAGTTTGCCTTCATGGACATGTATCAACAGGGTATAATATGGATTCAGCCTTCTTAATAGAAACCAGACTGGTATCTCTGACTATGGATTTGATTTATCTTAACTATATCCCTGATACATGTAATATGGATTGGTATGGTTCTGAGAAGCTTGAGCAGAGAAATAAACACGTTACCCTTGTGCTCCAATTTTATTTTGTTCGTTTGTTTTTGCGTTTCCTGCTTATGCTGGTATCTCCTTTTTTCCCCCAGACTATTTAAAGATTGTATTAAAGTTACTCTCAGCTTTGCAATTTCCTCCAACTTTAATCCTTCAGGGATTAAAAGTTAGGGAGAAAGTTAGTTGTAGTTAAATGCTTTAATTAACACTAAACTGAGAGCTATGGGAAAAACAATAATGATGAAATAACAAGTTTAAGCTTATGGGCAAACTATTATTTCCAGAGAGTTAAAAGAAATTGAGGTTAAAACTTAATATTATAATTGTATTTCCTTTTCTTTGCTGATGCAATACATTTTAAGGTTATTTATTAAATAATTAAGACTTTCTGAAATAAAGCAAGGAACTGTCATTTTTAGAGACTGGAAGAAAGGTACTATTCAATACCAAAAAGGCAGAAGGAAAGTCCAAAGTCGGCCTTCAGGTCAATTGTCACTATTCTTTATCTTCACTTGATGAAATGCTGTTTTTCTAGCCTCTGATACTACTTGAATTCTATGAATGTAGACTAGATCGGCCTTAGTGTACCTGATAATTGCCCTGAAGAAGGCAGTGAGGCCCTGTGGCCTGAGCAGAACTTGCCTTTGAATGAGCTTCATCACCATGAAAGGGTGCAACATCTTTTTCTGCTCCAGGCCCTCTAAAAGTAGAGCCTTGGATACTGGGACTTTGGAGAAACGAAGTCAGCACTAAAGGGCATGGTTGGGCTAGATGTTACTGCTCTGAACAAGAGTTATATGCAATAGGCTGTTTTCTAATGATGTTACATTATTTAAAGAGACACTGTAGTTTGATAGATAAGAAGACCATTTTGTTGTCAGATAAGACCTGATGAGAATATCTTTAATTCCAAAACGTTTCTAGAAAGGGGAAACCACTCATTCACACATTTTTATAACTGCTAATATAGCTGCTTTAAAAATCTACCATCTTGCCAAGCGTAGTGGGGCACACTTGTAATCCCAGCATTTGGGGGCCTGAGACAGGAGGATTGCAGTTCGAGGGCAGACTCTGCTACTTAGTGAGGCCCTTTGCAATTCAGTGAGACCCTGCTTATAATAAAGAATAAAAAATAGAGCTAGGGTTATAGCTTGGAGGTAGAATGGCCCTGGATTCGATCTCCAGTACAGCACACACAAAATATCTACCATCTTTCCTTAAGGAAGACCCCCATTACATATTTATCAGTCACAACTACAGTCAATAAAACTTAGGTTCACATCATTAAGGTCTCGTTCAAGGCCAAAGAGCTTGTAAGAAGCAAAGGAATAATTCAAAGTCAGGTCTGATGACTCCCATTGTAGTGTTCTGTCCACATGATTTCAAAGACTTGAATCCTGTCCCTAGCTCTTACTAAACAGCCACAGACATGATTTTTTTTTTTTTTTTTTTTTTTTTTGGTGGTACTGGGGTTCCTGGAAGCCCTTCTATCTCCGGGCTACACTCCCAGACCTATTTTTACATTTGTATTTGGAAACAGGGTCTCCTAAGCCAGCGCGTTCCTGTGAATAAATGTCTGGCTCAGATTAGTTTATTTTTGAGATTTCTTTGAGCAGTGACATCTTCATTATCTAGGAAATTAAACACAACCTTCTCAGAGCAAACAACTACCATCCCAAAGAACAATTTCAGCTGTTATCAGAACATTTTAATCTAGTAGAAAGGCTGAGGAAATTTACAGGAGCCTCCTCCAGGCAAGACTGGCTCAAGTTTTGCTGATGAACACAGCGTGTTCTGATGACAAAGATATTTTTCTGAAGAATTTCAGTCCTGGTATTTTAGAAACCCTCTGGATTAAAGCAAAAGACTAGCTCAGGTGGTCATACACATTTCTGTAAGGATCTGAGGCTACTTGCTTGGAGAATGTATGGTTCAGAGTTAATATTCTCCCTGTGTCTATATGTATATCTATATTTTTAACCTACATTCATATCTTTGTCTGGGAAAAGAAAGATACAAAGTCAAGTTCTTTTGAAGAGTTATTTTATAGATATTTATAACTCTCATTTTGAACCTAATAAATGAATCAGTTTCAGTGGAAGTTCTTGTTCAAAAATCTGATTCCTGCTGGGTCTTAATCAGATCTGTTTATTCTGTGAGCTGATGTCCGAGGAATATTCATCTTAACTAATTTACCACTACATAATTCTCACCCAGATGTTACATTGACTGTACTTTGGGAAACAATGCAATAGCGTCTATCTTGCACAGTCCTTCCCTCCCCCAAAATAGGCACAACACAAGAGAATTTAGCTATAAAAATGGGTGAAATCCTGTCATTTCTGACCAACATAGAAAACTTAAGACAGTCACAAAAAATAATAAATGAGATGCTTTCTCTAATATGTAAAAGCTAAGGAGAAAAGGGTCTTAGGAGGTTCTCTTGATGAAAAAGGAAATCCTATAGAGGAGCAAACAAGACAACCTAAAGGAGGAGAAAGGAGGGGGGAAGAAGGAAAATCTCTAAAACACACAATGTAGTTAAACATATCGAAGTCAACTACTAAGCCAAGCAAGGGAAGAGGGGATGGGGAGGGAATTGTGTAGGGGTTAAATCAGTGATGTGTACATGTATGTACACACAAGTTTTTTACCCCAATATGATGTATGGATATAATGCACCAATAAAAATTAAAAAAAGACATTACACTAACTGAAATAAAGTATGCATTGAAAAAAGGATATAATATAATCTTATTAACATATGTGGAATCTATAAAATAATTAGTCTTATAGAATAAAATAGTTTTTATCATAGGCTGGAAGGAATAGGCTGCAGAAAGGTTGGGGAAGGTTTGGTTAATTAGTGCTAAGTTACTAAGTTACACTGCTGATCTGAATATAAAATTGTATAACCACTCCAAAAACTGTTTGACATTTTCATTTAAGATAAACATGTTCTAATAATATGGTCTAGTCTTTAACAACCATTTCTTCAAGTTCATTTAAATGTCTATGCAAAGTTTATAGAATGTTTATTTAAAAACATTTTATTTAATTTAAAATTTAATTATAACACCACAAAAAGTTGGAAATAATCCAAATGTCCCCAATCAGTTGAATGAATACGTGAGCTATGATACATCTTCACAATGGGTACAACAATATGCTATTTAGCAATGATAGGAATCAACTACAGACACTTTCAACCACAGGCGTGAATTTCAAAGTAATCATGTTTAGTAAAAGAAATCAGACAAAAAGAATATATGACTTACAATTTTTATACAAAATTCTAGAAAAAAATGCAAATTATTCTACAGTGACAGAAAGTAGATTGTAGTCATCTGGAAGGAGTTAAGAGGAATGAGAGAAAGATATATTAAGAAGAAACATTGGCACATTGTAGAATAATAGATATATTCACCATATTGCTGGCAGTGCTGGCTTCTGAGTGTATCCAATTGCATGCTTAAATACATGGGTTTGATTGCATGTCATTTATATATAAATAATATTGGTGAAACAGAAAACTTGAAAGAAATACAAATGCCAAAAGAATTTATCAACAGCAGTACCATATTACAAGATGTATAGAAAAATAAATCTAATCTCTGTAGAATAAAAGTTCAGTGACATTTGGAATTTTTATTGATAATGAGATTTTGTGGCACAAAGAAAAAAAGAGAAAAGAGATGGGATTCCCAGAAGCTGAGTTTTACAGAAGCCATCATCCTACTCTTGTCAACCCAGCCCAAAACTAAAAAAGGCTTATTGAGGATCAAAATGAAATCAGCATCCTTTATTTAATGACTACATATTAACTTAAAAGCAAACTGGGACGTCACCACTCTGGCTCAGAGCCAGTGCAAGGAAGCCTTGTTTGGGTCAACAGAGAATGACAAGGCTGAAAGGCTGGCCCTTTAGATACCTAGCAATGCACAATGTATATCCAAATGTATGTTTAAACTTAGATGTTTCAGACATGTTCTGAAAGGCATAGAGAAATAATTCAATGGTGCCAGAAGGATCAAAGTCAGGAAAGATTTCTCTAAGGTTGACTTACTGTGTTCCTGGGTAATCTATTCCTTTGACATAAGAAGCCAACCCATGTCTCATGATATAGGGGAAAGTTTATCTTTGCAGGAAAAGTCAATGATATAATCATGGTAGAATGTCAGAGAGAGATGTGGCCAAATACACCAAGATTTAGAACACAATCTGAGAACTCAGGTCTAGTGCAAAGAATACCAGAGACCAACAACCAATCCTATGAAAGAGACAACACAGCAGGAAGCTGAGGTTGGGAAGACACTCATTCTATGAACACATTTATTTCTGGACCACCCAACAGACACAGCTAATGATCAAGAGTCGTTTTAGACTCTGTGAACTGTGTGGTTGGCTAGAAGAGCTAACTAAATTCTAATCCTTCTCTAGGTCTCTGAAACTAGTTACAGATAAGCAGAAGGAGAAGTCCTTTTACTTCAAAGGAGAGGACTTGATACAAGCAGAGGCTGATTCAACTAGCTGCTTGCAACCTGAGTTGCTCTACCAGCTATATCAACCGTCTTCCCTGAGTGTTTACACTGGGTAAGGTATATGACTCTGTGATTTTGTTCTGCTAACTCTAAGGCACAGATACAATTGTAATTAGTACTAAATGGGAAAAATTAAGAAAATAGGTAATTCAACTAAGTGCATACAGTTAAAGCAGTTACAGAGAATGACCCAAAGTAGAAGATCTTGATAATAGGGCTTGCATATATATCCCCTCTGTTATAGTGAGCCCTCCAGCTGGCTGACTTATCTTTGACTGGGGACAGGAAACTAACCTGATCACTAGTCCTGAAGGTATGGCAACCCCTCTAACTACCCAATATTTTTAAAACAAAACAAATATTTTCCTGAAAACCAAGGAGTTACTAGGGTGGTTTAGATAGCAAGTAATTAATGTCTTCTCTTTTGTAGACTACAGTTTTTCACTGACAGACTAAAAGTAATGATTCCTCAGGTACTGGAGTCCCATTAGGGCCAAGAGAAAAGCCATCATCTTTGTCCTCAGCACATTATTTTCTCTTCATACTATATATAAAAGCAGAGGGGGTGAATAGCAAAGCAAAAATAGTAGTAAGTAGTAAGAAATAGCAACTATTTTAAAATCAAAAGTAACTTATAAAACTATATTAAATTGAATTCACTGTGTCTACTCTGAATTGCACCACCAACCTCTTAAATATTGACATCAGCATAATAAACTTGTGACATCGCAAGGAGCTGCGAGTTTCACCCAGTGTACTATTCCCAGGTACAGAAATTTCCCTCTAATTTCAGTATGGGTTGTTTTATTATGTTTCCAACAAATCTGAGTTTGATAAATTATTAAGCAAAATCTAGATATGAATCCCACACCCCCTGCATGCAAAGTAAATTTGATTCAACTAAATGCATTTTTGACAAATGGCTTGTGCCTTCATGATTTGTCAACACAATGTGCAAGGGCCCTATAACTGCATGGTGTCCGGCCTGTTTTTCATTTGATTCTTCTATGGTGGACTGAGAGAACAGTGGCAGAAAATATAATTTAATTCCATGAGGAAGGTAAGAAAAAATTGGGTTTATGATACACTGACAGTATGTGACTCAAACAATAGTGACAAAAAAAGCAATAAAGAAACATTAAATTTACTTGAATCTACAATCATGGAAATTACCTCTGATTATTAAGGAAGAGAAGATACATCACTGAAACTAACTGAGCTTATTAAACTATAACACAAAGTACTTTCTCACATGATAAACTTTAAGAGGCTGCAGTTGGCCAGGAGCTATCTGGCACCGTCACAGTGCTAACTGGGCTTAAAAGGTATCCTCAGGTAAGAACTGCAATGCTAAAAAGTTTGCAGTTACTTCAGCAACACTATCAAAGGATACTCAGGATACTTAGATAAAATTTTAAGCCTAGGCAATATTTTTATACATGTACATTTCCCAGACTTCAGTGAGCTACTAAGGTTCTAGGCAACTGATACAACTGTTGTAATAAATAAAACCACCATAACAAAACCTGTATCTGTATTGAAACATGTATATTTATTTGACCTTTAGGTCTTTACAACTTTTGGCAAGAAGAAAAAAAAAAAGACTGTATGTTGTTGCTAGAAAGTCTGTATGATTAATTCAAATTTGTATTTGCATTAAAAGTATGGAAAATGAGAGAATGTTAACATGCTATTAGATTTTTCTTAAAAATGTAGCAAGGATGAAAACTTGTACTTGTCTTATTAGTGGTGACTTTTATTTGTGTGTTTGTGGTACTAGAGATTCAACCCAGGAGCATTCTATTTTTGAACTATACTCCTAGCCCTATTTCTTATTCTTTCCTTGAAACAGAGTCTCACTAATTTGCAGAAGACCTCACTAAGTAGATGAGGCTGTCCACGGAAATTGCACCACTATGCCTGGCTCTCATGGGGGTTTTTATTAATGTTTATATTCTTTTTAGTCAACTATTGCAAAACTTTAAAGGAAAAAAAAATAATATCCATTGTTAGAATATTCCTCCTCTTACCCAACCACAGAATCTCCCTGATACACACATATTACAGAACCTACATAAAGTTTTTCTTAAGGATCAAAATCACAAAGAAAATTATCTTGTTGAGCAGAGTCCTACATCCTCACTAACTCAAGGTAGAATGACCACAGGTTAGCTGAAAGCCAGTTCTCTCTCTTTCTCTGCATCCCCTGCTTTTCTACACTTCATCATTGAGTACATCCTAATGGAAGAGTCTCCATTATCCAATTATCCTGGTACCTCTAAACATACAACCTGACCTTTTTCTGTCAACAAGGGAAAATTTTGATAGTCTGAGAAAACACAGAATTCTCATCTTATCCAATAGGCTAGGTCTTCATTTCTATTCTTGAGTACTCTTCCTCTTGAATATTTTTTATTTTATCATTGCAACTAACTGAAGATCTATGCATTTTTCAGAAACTATCATGTTTATAATTTTCAGTCTTTTAATTTCTACCTGACTCTTTTCATGTACATTATTTTGTTGTTGTTGCTTACAACAAAAGGCCTCCTACTAAAGGCTACTTTCTCTTTGGAAATAATTCTTTTGATAATTTTATTTATTTATTTATTTGTTTGTTTGGTGGTACCAGGGTTCCTGGAAGCCCTTCTACCTCTGGGCTACACTCCCAAACCTATTTTTATTTTTGGACACAGGGTCTCTTAAGCCAGCATGGCTGGCTTTGAACCTGTGCCATCCTCCTGTCTCCACCTCCCAAGCGTGGGGATTACAAGCGTGTGCCACCACGCCTGGTGTTATTTGATAATTTTAAATCCAAATCTATGAGAATATTATTTAAATAGCTTGGGGTGTCAAAGCAGACCAGGTCAGGTTCTATTACTATTCAGAGTTTCTTTACTTAGAGCTGGCTAAGTCAGATAAAATGAAATTAAGTTAACACCAAAAAACTTAATCCTTTGTATTTTGAGTATAAATTATATATTTCTAGAAAGCACACTATCTGATACTAAGTATGTGTAAGGAAAATTACTTGAGATGAAGATAATGAAAGATGCAACCATTAAGAACCATGTGCAAAGCCCAGCCCCAGCCAAGCCAGGGCCCAGCACCAGCCAGCAGCTTCTCAGAGGCCACAGCACCAGGCTCTAGCACAACCCTCACCCAGCACCAGTGGAGCTCCAGCCCAAACCGCAGCCCCGGGACCTGACTTACACCAAAATGGTAACAAAATCCGAAAGTGCCCTCGGAGACCCAGGAAGCACGGAGACCCAGGAGTCACCTCTGCGCGGAACCTACAGCCACTGGTAAGCTGCCCTGGGGCCCTGAGGCTTGGGCTCCGCTCCTTCCAGAGCCCCCTGGGCTGCTACCATCTCCGGCCCCACCCCAGCCCAAGCCCAGCCCCAGCCCAGCCAGGGCCCAGCACCAGCCAGCAGCTTCTCAGAGGCTGCAGCACCAGGCTCTAGCACAACTCCCGCCCAGCAACAGCAGAGCTCCAGCCCAAACCGCAGCCCTGGGACCTGACTTACACCACCATGGCAACAAAATCTGAAAGCTCCTTTGGAGACCCAGGAATCACTGAGACCTAGGAGTCACCTCTACCCCGGACCTACAGCCTCCGGAGAACCAGATACGGAAGAACTACCAGCCCGTCAGAGCTTCTGATTGGGCTGCCAGCTATTCCACCATCACCCAATCCATATCACTTCAATGGGAAGACAACAGAAGAACAGGCCTGAGAAAGGTGAAAATATGAGAACCAGGAATAGTGGAGAAACGACAGAAGTCACGAAATCTGACCTTCTAGAAATGCAAGAAGGGGAGTTCCGAATTTTCATCTACAACATGATGAAAGAATTTAAAACAAGTCTAGTAGAAATGAAAGATGAGATAGAAACACTAAGAAAGAATCAGAAAGAAGTCTGGAATGAAATGAAAGAGTCAATAAGTAAAATGAAGACAGCAATAGAAAGAAATTCTGGAAGATTAGATGAAATGGAAAACAGAATATCACTGTTAGAAGACAGTACATCCCAAACTGAAAACACAGTCAGCTATATACAGAAATCTTTACAGCAACAAAACCTAAATATCCAGCAAATATGGGATAATATGAAGCATCCTAACTTATGGATAATAGGCATTGAAGAAGGGATAGAGGTACAGACCGAGGGCATCCGTAATCTCTTCAAGGAAATAATCTCAGAGAATTTTCCAAAGATGGAAAGAGACTTGGACCTGCATATCCAGGAGGCATACAGAACTCCATTGAGACAGGACCAAAGAAAGACCACTCCACATAATAACCAAAATTACCAACATAGAGGCCAAGAAAGGAATCTTAAAAGCCATGAGAACAAAAGGATGGATGACATATAGAGGCAAAACAATAAGAATCACCCCAGACTATACAACCCAGGTCATGAATGCTAGGAGAGACTGGTACGACATGATTCAGAGCCTGGAAGAAAATAACTTCCAACCGAAGCTTATTTATCCAGCAAAACTACTATTCAAAATCAATGAGGAAACAAAAGTGTTTAAGGATAAACAGAATCTTAAAAAATTCATGAATTCAAAGCCTACATTAGAGAAAATTCTTAAAGAAATAAACCATAAAGAAGAAAAAAGAAGCAGACTCCAGAACCAGATAAGAGAGGAAGTCAATAAGTGGGCCATTTAAGTAAAGAAGAAAGACCTATCCATCCAATAGTAGACAGAACATAAAATGGCAGAAAACAAAAATCACATTTCAATAATATCACTTAATGTCAAAGGACTTAACTCACCAATCAAAAGACATTGACTGGCAATGTGGATCAAGAAACATAACCCAAATATATGTTGTCTGCAAGAAACTCACCTTACAGCCAAAGACATTCACAGACTGAAAGTGAAAGGATGGAAAAAGATATATCATGCTACTGGAGACCAAAAAAGAGCAGGAGTAGCAACCCTGATATCCAACAAAACAGACTTTAAACTAAAACACATCAGAAGAGACAAATTAGGGCACCTCCTTTTACTAAAAGGAAGAATACACCAAGAAGATATAATGATAGTAAATATTTATGCCCCAAATGTTGGTGCAACCACATTTGTAAAACAAACCCTTCTGGACATCAGATCCCAAAAAGACCCAAATACAATAATCCTGGGAGACTTTAATCCACCTTTCACACGACTAGATCAATCTTCAAGGGAAAAGATGAGTAAAGACTCTTTAGAACTAAAGAAAACCATAAACCAAATGGACCTAATAGACATTTACAGAATATTTCAACCAGGAATTACAGAATACACATTTTTTTCAGCAGCCCATGGAACCTTCTCCAAATTAGACCATATACTAGGACACAAAGAAAGCACCAGCAAATTCAAAAGATGTACTATAATTCCTTGCATCTTTTCAGATCATAATGGAATAAAAGTAGAAATCAACAGCAGGAAACTCAAAAGAAATTATTCAAATACATGGAGATTGAATGACACACTATTGAATGATGAATGAGTAAGAGCAGAAATTAGAGAAGAAATAAAAAAAAATATGGAAACAAATGAAAACAGAGACACAACCTACCAAAATCTATGGGGCACTATGAAGGCAGTATTAAGAGGAAAGTTTATTGCATTGAGTGCCCACATAAGGACAGAGAACCGCCAAGTAAAGAACCTAATGACACAACTCAAGGACCTAGAAAGTCTGCAACAGTCTACTCCTAAAGCCAGCAGAAGGCAAGAAATTATTAAAATTAGAGCAGAAATAAATGAAATAGAGAATAAAAAAAGAATTCAAAAAATCAATAAAACAAAAAGTTGGTTTTTTGAGAAGATCAATAGAATTGATACACCCCTGGCCAACCTAACCAAAAGAAAAAGAGAATCAACTCAAATTATCAAAATTAGAAATGTAAAAGGAGATATAACCACAGATAGTGAAGAAAGTCAAAAGATTATCAGAAACTACTTTAAAAATTCATACTTCAATAGACTTGAAAATATGGAAGAAATTGATAGATTTCTAAGCACAGTTAACCTACCTACACTCAGCCAAAAGGATATAGCAAGCCTAAACCAACCAATAGCAACCAAAGAAATAGAAATGGCAATAAAAATTCTTCCACCAAAGAAAAGCCCAGGCCCAAATGGGTTTACAGCTGAATTCTACAAAACCTTCAGTGGACAACTAATACCAATATTTCATAACTTGTTCCAGGAAATTGAAAGAGATGGAACTCTCCCAAATTCCTTCTATGAGGCCAGTATCATATCAATCCCCAAACCAAATAAAGATACTTCAAGAAAGGAAAATTACAGACCAATATGCTTAATGAACATAGATGCAAAAATTCTAAACAAAATACTAGCTATACGCATTCAAAACTACATCAAGAGAATAATATATCATGACCAAGTTGAATTCATCCCAGAAAAACAAGGCTGGCTCAACATATGCAAATCAATACATGTTATTCACCACATAAATAGAACCAATAACAAAAACCACATCATCATAGCAATAGATGCTGAAAAAGCATTCGACAAAATCCAACACCCATTTATGTTAAAAACACTGCAGAAAATTGGGATAGAAGGAAGTACTTCAACATCATTAAGGCAATATACTGTAAACCCAAAGCCAACATTATATTGGATGGAGAAAAAATGTAAGAATTTCCTCTAAAGTCAGGAACAAGACAAGGATGCTCACTATCACCACTCCTTTTCAATATAGTCCTTGAGACTCTTGCTGCAGCAATAAGACAAGAGAAGGAAATCAAAGAAATTCACATAGGAAGAGAGGAATTAAACTTATCCTTATTCACAGATGACATGATCCTTTATCTGGAAGACCCAAAGAACTCAACCAACAGACTTCTGGAGCTGATTGACAAATTCAGCAAAGTCGCAGGATACAAAATCAACCTAAAGAAATCAATGGCTTTTCTTTATGCCAACAACGAATCCACAATGAAAGAAACAAAGAAAACAATTACATTCACTATAACCTCAAAACCAATAAAATATCTAGGGATAAACCTAACCCAAAATGTAAAAGACCTCTACAACAAAAACTATAAAACATTAAAGAAAGAAATTGAAGAAGACCTTGGAAGATGGAAAAATCTCCCATGCTCATGGATAGGCAGAATAAATATCATCAAAGTGGCCATCCTACCAAAACTGACTTATAGATTCAATGTGATTCCCATTAAAATACCAGCGACATTCTTTAGAGACCTAGAAAAATCAATCATGAACTTTATATGGAGAAAGAAAAAGACCCAGACTAGCCAAAGCAATTCTCAGCAATAAGAAACTTGCAGGAGGCATCACAATCCCAGACTTCAAATTATACTATATAGCAATAGTAGTAAAAACAGCATGGTACTGGCACAATAACAGATATACTGACCAGTGGATTAGAATAGAAGATACAGAAACAAACCCACACATCTTTAGTCAATTAATCTTTGACAAAGGGGCCAAACTCATATGCTGGAGAAAAGACAACCTTTTCAACAAATGGTGCTGGGAGACTGGCTATCCATTTGTAAAAAGATGAATCTAAACCCCTATATCTCACCTAACACAGGAATCAACTCAAGATGGATCAAAGACTTAGAAATTAGACCTGAGACTGTGAAGTTAGTAGAGGAAAGCATAGGTTCAACAACATATTGGCACAGGCAGTAACTTTCTCAACAAAACCTCCAAAGCTCAGGAAATTAAAGCAAGAATTAACATGTGGGATAACATCAAACTTAAAAGTTTCTTCTCATCAAAGGAAACCATCAACAACTTAAAGTGGAAGCCTACAGAATGGTAAAAGATCTTTACCAGCCACCACTCTAATAGGAGACTAATATCCAGAAAATACAAAGAACTCAAAAGGCTCTACACTAGCAAAGCAAACAACCCAATCAAGAAATGGGCAAATGAACTAAATAGACACTTCACAAAAGAAGAGATACAAAGGGCCAATAGATACATGAAAAAATGTTCTACATCATTGGCCATCAGGGAGATGCAAATCAAAACTACACTGAGATTCCATCTAACCCCAGTCAGAGTGGCAAGCATAAAGAAATCAAATAACAACAAATACTGGCGAGGATGTGGGGAAAGAGGAACTCTTTTACACTGTTGGTGGGAGTGCAAACTAGTTCAGCCACTATGGAGATCTGTGTGGAGATTCCTAAGAAAGCTAGGAATAGATCCACCATACGATCCAGCCCTACCACTCCTGGGAATTTTTCCAAAAGGTTTGAATTCAGAGAACTATAACAACATATGCATACCTATGTTCATAGCAGCACAATTTGTAATAGCCAAAATATAGAACCAACCCAGGTCCCCATCAACAGATGAATGGATTGCAAAACTGGGAAATACACACAATGGAATTCTACTCAGCCATGAAGAAGAACAAAATCATACCTTTTGCAAGAGGATGAAAAGTCCTGGGCAGCATTATGTTAATTGAGACCAGCCAAGCACAGGAGAAGGTACGTATGTTTCTGCTAATATGCCCAAACTAGGGAATCCAGAGGATACCAGTGGTACTCCAGATAATGGAGGGGAAATGCCAGCAAATCTTGAGTGGAAAGATAGAGGAGAAGGAGGCTGAACTTGATTAATGAGGGTCCACATCTGAATATATGTAAAATTATGAATATGGCATGGTTACCCGGGACAATGATTGTTTTATTGCTGGAAGAGGGGAAGGAAAAAACAGGGGCAGGAGGGGGGAGAGGGCATCAAATATAGTTTAAATGTATACATTTATGTTCAATAAAAATAAAAAATAATAATTTTGATGATAAACCTAATGAATTAAAATTCTGCTTAAATAGTTACATTTATAATATATAAAGTAATGCAAGATAGAGATATGCAGAGTGCTACTTGAGACCGTGTTATTAGGGAATACCTAGTATGGAAACTAATGGACATATTAAACTTTAAAACATGGGCAGGTATATACAATTAAGTTTCCCTTGGGAAGATAATATAGATAATTGCAAGAAAAGGATGAACAAAAGAACTGAAGTAATAAAAAGAATGTGACAAATTTCATTGTATATTTTACTATATTTATTATTCATAATGTTTCCTATTCTTCTCAATAAATCATACAAAAGAAAAAGTAAGCTATTTTTTCACATACCCATAAAGAAAATGTAATTCTTTTCATTCACATGAGATGCAATTTACAGTAATTTTTCTTGATGCCAAATAAGTAAGTAAATAAATTAATAAATTAATTAATTAATTAATAAGAACCATGTGCTGAGCCAGGCGTGGTGGTGCATGCTTGTAATCCCAGTACTTGGGAAGCTAAGACAGGAGGATTGCACAGGTTCAAAGCCAGCTTCAGCTACTTAATGATGCTGTCAGCAACTTAGTGAGACCATTTCCAAATAAAATATAAAATAGGTCTGGTAGTGTAGCCTTGAGGTAGAAGGTCTCTGAATTTCATCCTCAGCACCACACAAAGAAAGAACCATATGCTAACATATTGCTTATAAATTATGTTTATATTTCTATTGATAAGTCTCAAATGTTACATATTTAAAAATCTTTTATTTTATTCTTATTGTAAAAATATTAGATGATGTTCTAAAATTCTCAGGTTTATTGCAGGGTCCTCAGAGAATTTCTTTGCCTAAACACATAAAAACTATATTAAATTTATGTACGTCTATATTTATAGATTAAGAATATTATAGGATACAATTATAGAATTATTAAGAATACAAATGTATAAATTGTAACTCATACATTTATTTGAAAGTTCTTTGCTCATTTTGGCTATATTAATTTTTGTCTACTGCTTTTAAAAAATCATGGTGAATTTGTGCAGGGAATTCTAGAGCTCCAAAGACCTTTTAGATGCCCTCCTAAAATGTGTCCTCTCATAACCTACTAAGATTGCATTTGTCTTAACTCTCATTACTAAAGTAGAATTTTCCAGAGCCATATGAAGTTTCATATAATGCCAAATGGAGCACAGAAGCAGCCACAAGAATTTAGGTGTCTGTTACATCAGATATGAAGGATTTACAAAAATGTAAAATAATATCATATATTATTTTTAAAAAAGATTTATTTTAAATAAATAAGCAGTTTTAGAAAATGCTCAGGTTTAACTTTAATATACTGAGTACTGATAAATATATGAACCACATAATCAAGAGCACTTCAGGGTCTTCAATGATATTAAAGAGTTTAAGCTTTTCTGAGTTAGTTCAAAATTGTAAAAACTGCCATAGGAAGTGTGCTGCTGTTGTTATTACCAGAGGTCACTTTCATTTGAAAACTGTGACTGAGAAAAACATTTGTTTCTTAAAATCTTGGTTTTCTCATTTGTACAGTGACGATAACAAAAGCTGTTGTCATGTTGAATGAATCAAATTATGTGTATACACTGCTTACTTGGGACATAAACCGTATTGATTTTTGTTAATGATCATTATTCTTATCATAGAAAGGATAATTTATTGAGACCTAGTTCATGACTAAAACTAGTCTCTTAGAAATCAAAGAAATATGTAATACGAGTTCCATTAAACAATCTATGAAGCACAGAGAAATGAAACACCTGTACATACACACACACACACACACACACACACACACACACACACACACACACGGACTTTTCAGTCCCAAACACTACAAGAATTCTGGGGACCATATCAAAATAGGTTAAAACAGGATAGAATACCTTTTATGAAATACTGAGGATTTCTATACCTCTCAAAGAATGAGAAAAATTTGAATTCCAGAGAGAAAGTGGAAGGATCACAGTAAGGGTCTAGCTAAGGTCATGGTCAAAGCAAAGGTAACTCAGTGGAGAGATGTTTTGAGGACAGATAAAAGAAATATATGGGTCAAGTAGAAAGAAGAAATTTGACTTTAAGAGGTGAATAACATAGGATTTAGCCAAGATCTTACCTAAGAAACGTTATATGAGGAATGTTGCAGAGTTGTATTTGTTTATAGAGTGGTGTCTGCTCAGAAATAAGTGTTGCTATCCCTATTAGTACATTTTTATGTGAGTTTATTAATAAAGAAAATACATATCATTAAGTGATTTAGATGAAATGCTGCTTTAAATCTTGGGACAACCCCATGAAGTGTTATAGTGAACATTGAAGTTTCTTCCCCAAAATTCACTTTAATCTTCCCATGTGATCAACCTGTTGTATTGTTTAATAGTATTAATCATCACCTTGATATTTCCAAATAGACCTTACTAAATATCTCCTAATTGCTCTTAGGGCATCTTAAAGGAATACAAGATGGTAGAGGCATCACACACATCATTTAGCCCTTTCCCAATTCTCACCCATATCCTATCCTCCTCCTCATGTTTGGCTCAGTGATTGACTTTGATATGTTTATGAATGTATTCATATGCATTAGGGAGTTTTTCTCTTCCTTCATCTCCTTAGTAAGGTTTCTTTATTTGCTCATCTATGGTTTTTCCTTCTTGTATAGAGCTTATCCTATGACCCTTTTCCTCCCTAGCTTCTAAAAATTAGGGAGAACATTCCATTTCTTAATTTTTTTGAACAACTAATCTTACTTAGCATAATGTTCTTCATTTTCATCCATTTCCCTGCAAATGACTTAATTTTGTTTTCTTTATAAATGAGTAAAATTCCATGTGTATTCATTTTATAGTTTTGTAATATATTCATCTGTTGGTGGACATCTTGTCTGGTTCCATACTCAGGCAGTTGTGAATTGTGTGACTATGAACATAGATACACATGCATACGTTTGGTAGTTTGGTTTCTATTCTTTTGGGTAGATACCCAGAAGTTTTATTCTGGATCATATGGTAGGTTTGTTCCCATTCTTCCGAGGATCCTCCATACTGTTTTCCAAAGTGATTGCACTAATTTGCAATCCCACCAATAATACTTTCCAATATTTTGTGGTTGTATGTGTTTTGAATTATTGCTATTCTAATTGGAGTTAAGTGAACTCTCAGGGTAGTTTTGTTTTGCATCTCTCTGATTGCTAATAAATGTTGAAGATTTTTTTATACATTTCTTGGCCATTTGAATTTCTTCTTTTGTGAAGTGTCTATTTAGTTCATTTGCACGTTTTTGATTGCATTCTTTCTTTCCTTAGCTGTGAGATTCTTGAGTTCTTTGAATATTCTAGATATTACAATATATTGGAGTAGTTGTTGGCAAAAAAATCTCTCCCATTCTATTGGCTCTCTGTTGAGGTTCTTGATAGTCCCCTTTGTTGCAGTGAAGCTCTTCAATTTAGTGCAATCCCACTTATTGATCCTTCTTTTTAGTTTCTGTGCCTTTGAGTCTTTTTGAGAAAGTTTTTAACTGTGGCTATGTGTTGAAGTATTGGACCTACACCCTCTTCAAGAAACTACAAGGCTTTTGGTATGATTTCCAAGTCTTTGATTCATCTTGATTGACTCTTTACAGGGTAAAAAAAAAAAAGTAGGGTTAATTTCCATTTTTCTGTATTTGGTTAACTAGTTTTGTCAACACCATTTGTTGAAGAGGCTATCTTTTCTTGCAGCATATGTTTTTAGTCTCTTTGTAAAAATCAATTTACTGTAAATGTGCAGATTTGTTTCTGAGTCTTCTATTCTGCTCCATTGGTCTGTGGTGTTTTCATGCCAATACCATGCTGTTTTCATTAGCATAGCTTTGTAGTATAGTTTGAAGTCCAGTATTGTTATGCCTCCTGAATTATTCTTGTTGCTGAGAACTACTTTTGCTATTCTGTTTTGTTGTTGTTGTTGTTGTTCCAAATGAATTTAAGGACTGAGTTTTCTATGTCATTAAAATACAATAGTAACATTTGATGATCTTCAAATAGTTAAGTAGTTTATCAAGTGTTTTTCATGCATTTTAAAATGCTGTACTCTGTTAAGATTAAATTAAATTACTTTACATATAAACTGCCATTGGTCTATAATAGTTGTAACTGATTAGAAATTGGTGAATTAATCAAATAAGCACAGAAGAAGGACTGGAGACAGAAATTGCAAACAGATATGGCACTTCCAGAAATTATTTGCTATTTGAAGTGTTATCTTATATAGCAATAGGTAGTGAGGGACAGAGATGGGTAAGTCTTCTTTCCATTTGAAATAATCCAGCCTTTAGTTGATGAGTTTCTGTTACCGACTAGCTCAGTTCTGTGGGGGGCAAGTCCACTAGCGGTCGGGGGCCTCAGAAAGATGGGTCAAAAGGCAGGCGGCGTTCTGCAGATCCTTATCTGCAGCGGTTCCTTTTCCTCTATGAATTCCTCAAGTTTTTTAGTTACGACATTTTGGAAAAGAAACCTGAAGTGGACAAAGGCTTCTTGAGCCAATGACACTTTATTATGAAAAACCCAAGAAATTTATACACTTCACCAGTAAAGTTAAGAGAAAGGGGGGCGGGTGTCTCTCAGCTGGCTGTTGGCCTTTGAAGAATTAACTTCTGTTTCTCTCCAAGGTCTTGCAGATAAGCAGCTCCAGGTAGCAGCCTCCCAGGATAGTCGAGGCTTGGGAGCTTCTCAGGGGAATCTTCTTTTAACCCTTCCTGGAACTTTCCATCTTTTGGGCTCAGTTCATATAACAAGTGTGGGGAGATTTGGTAATTCAGGTATTGGCATCTTATCTTCTGAATCTGAAAGCTTAAGCATACTCACAACACAGTTTGGCAGACAAAATATCACAAACAACACCATAAGGTTTTTAGTTCTAATTGTCAGATGTATTTTCTTAACTGCTGAGCACTCTTTTTTAAACAACAAGCCTATTAAAAGTCTACTTATCTTTAATAATTTACTTCCCTGTCACAAACTCTCTGCAACCTGCTTCTAACTTTCTAATTCCTTTCTTTTCCAGTTGGGACTTTCTTATGATAAGCTCTTTTTCATGCAAAAATGCTTTTCTTACTCTTACGGTATTTCCTTTTCTTCATACATATATATATTTAGAATGTCTGTCCTTTATTCTGTCATATTCATTTCTAACTATGCGGCCATTTTTTCTGTCTCCTGGAGTGCTCACACTGAGGTAAAAGTTAACAGTCTTTTTCTTTGGGTCTATTGTATTTGGGCAGCTAAGTTGTTTCTTTAAGGTCACACACAAGGTTTTTCTCTGTCTCTTGGCAGGATTTGCCAGAGTTAACGATGAAGGTCGGAGGCCATTTGTGGTTGCTGCAGCTGGGGTGCTTATCACAGTACCCGAATTCTGGCCAGTTTCTCATTATTGTTGAGCAGAGCCAAGGACGTTTAAACAAATTATTAGAAAGTTTATCTCCATGGACTCAGTTTCTTTTTATAGTCCTAATTTCACATCACTGGAGCAATTCGTGTAGAAAGTTAAAAGGAATAAGAGTGAAGGGTATCTATAAGTTGGGGGGCTTTGGCCAGAGACGATACCTGCCTCTCGGGGCTTTCTTGCCAATTACTATGTGGAGTGGGGGTTCTCAACACATAGATGCCGAGGCAGCAGGATGTCTTGGCAAGTTTCAGTGTTGTACAGCTATGTAGCTGAGGGGATAAATGTTGTGGTGGGACTATTTACAAAAGGTATGCATCCTTTTTGTGCATCCTAAAACAGAATCTATATACCTTATTAGCAACTAACAGAGCATTTCATGTTCTCCAATTTTCCTCTATTAATGGTTTGCTTCAGGGACAATTTAGGCAATTAGAAAGTCCCATAGTGCAGAATATTATTATTCTTCAACAACTTTGGAATTTACAGAGGAATATATCATTAGAAGAGATAAGATCATACACTAATCTAAGACCTGTAAATACATATATGGATCTGTGTGCACAGAAATGCTTTATCATTCCCATATGCATGTTAAGTATTGTTATACATTTATAAAGATAATAAACAAAGTCCCAAATTTGTAATGCAGCTCCATTTTTATGTATTTCTTGGGTTTATATTAGATAGATATCATACAAAATAGAAAACACTGAAACAATATTTTTGTTTGTTTTTGGAATCACCTGTATAAGTGCTTACATGTATAAACACACCTATCAAACTAAAAGAGCCATTTTATCCACTCCTATTTATTGTATTTGCCAGCACTGTTATGGATCTTGGGATGTCTTGAATTAAATAAATCAATGCAAGAAAAACACTAGTTTTCCTTCTATTCTGATTCTCTACAGTGTTTTAGCATGAATGGGTTTTGGATTTTGTCAAATACTTTTTCAGTTTCTGTTGAAATGACCATGTAATTTTTGTCTTTGGTATTGTTTATATGGTGAATTACATAGATTGTTTTTCATGTGTTGAAAAAAACCTTGCATCCCTGAGATGAACTCTACTTGGTCATGGTGTATTATCTTCTTGACGTGGTTTTGAATGCATCTTGCTGATATTTTGTTTAGCAGTTTTGCATCTAAGTTCACCAATAATATAGGACTATAGTTTTCATGAGCTTTCTTTATTTTGCTTTGGTATTATTGTAATGTTGACTTCATAGAATATATTTGGGAGAGTCCTGTTTCTTTCTGTTTCATGAAATAAAGGTTTTATAAAACTTATAAAATTTACGTGGGAAAGCATCTAGTCCTGGGTTTTTGCTTTATGGCAGGCTATTTATTGTTGTTTCAATGTCTTTGATCACTATAGGTCAGTTTAAATCTTCTTTATCTTATCGATTCAATTTAGGTTTATATATCTAAAAAATTGTCAATTTTTTGAGGTTTTCCATCTTTTTGTAGTATAGATTTTCAAAATAGTTTCTGATAATCTTCTTAGTTTCCATGTTGTTGGTAGCAATATCACCTTTTAATCTCTTATTTTAGTAATTTGGGTTGATGCTTTTTTACTTTTGTTTGGATTTGCTAGTGGTTTATCTATTTTATTTATTTTTCCCAGAAACTAGCTTTTGGTTTTCTTAATTTTATCTGTTTTTATTCTCTACTTGTTTTTTTTTTTTCTCTCTGATTATAATTTTATGCATTCTACTGGCTTTGGGGTTAGACTGTTCCTGTTTTTCAAGGGATTTGAGATGAGCCATTAGGTTATTAATTTGGTGATTTTCTATTCTTATGTGAGCACTCAGTGCTATAAATTTTTCTCTTAATACTGTCTTCAAAGGTGGATCAAATCTGTTGTGCATGTTGATATGTTGTGTCCCTTTTGTTTCCAGCAATTTCTTAATTTCTCCCTTATATTTTTATGACCCATTCATCATTCAGCAGTATGGTGTTTAATCTCCATGGATTTATGTGGTTACTTTGGGTCTTCTAAAATTAATTTCTCATTTTATTTCATTATTGTCTGAAAAGACACAGGGGAATATGTCACATTTTTTAATATGCTGGTGTTCACGTGGTGGCCCAGGATGTAGTATATTTGGAAGATGTTACATGAGCAACTGAGAAGAATGTGAATTCAGCTATAGTTGGGTGAAATATTCTATGTGTATCCAATAGGTCCATTTGGTTTATGGTGTTCTTTAGATTTGAGGCATCTTAACTGACATTTTGTCTAGAAGATTGGTCTAGTGATGTGAGAGGAGTGTTGAAGTCTCCCACTGTTAGGATCTATTTGTGACAATGTCATGCCAGCTTTATGAAAGTGCTTGCATCTATATTTGGGGCATAAATTTTGACTCTAGTTATCTCCTCTTGCTAAATTGTTCCTTTTGCCAGTAAAACATGACCTCTCTGTCTTTCTTAGGTGTGGTGGCTAAGTTGTTCCTTTTAACAGTAAAACATGATCTTTGTCTCTCTTAGGTATGTTTTTGTTAAATTTTGAAAAAGGGTCTCACTGATTTGCAAAGAGCCTAAGTAGCTGAGGCTGTCCGGAAACCGCGATCATCCTGTCTCAGCCTCCCAAATGCTGAGATTACAAGTGTGCACCACCATACTTTAGGCATGAAGTCTAATTTGTCTGATATCAGGGTTGCTACTCCTGCCTTTTTCAAGTTTTATTGGTATGTATCACCTTGTTCCAGCCCTTTACCTTTAATGTATGAGTATCTTTACTTGTAGGGTTTATTTCTTGCAAGCAGCATATAGAATCTAGTTTTTAATCTAGTTTGCCATTTTATGTCTTTTTTATTGGGGAGTTGAAGCCATTTATATTTAACTGAAGAAAATAGGAGGGGGGAGAAGGAAACTTCCTAATGCACATAATGTACATTCACAAACTATCAAAGTTAATTACTTAGCAGAATATGAGAAGAAAGGAGGGGAAATAAATGAGGTGGAAATTGGGGAAGAACTAAATGAATGATGCGTGCATGTATGTCTCTACAATCTTGTATTTAATTAAGATGTGTAATTATAATGAATAAATAAAAATTGCTCTAAAATACTGATTTTAATATATGAAATTCATTATTTTCTCAGGCCTAAGAAACAGCACAACAATTCTCTAAACTTATAATGATACTGAGCTATTAGAGTAATATATGCTCAGAAAATAGCACACTGCCTATTTCTACTAACTTTTATTTCTTTCTATCATTTCAAAGTTTTCTTTAACATTGTTACCTGTTATTCCTCTATACTTTATGTGAACCCACTTGTTCACATTGGACCTCAGGTTAATGAATAAGCTACCTTGGTACTTGTACTAGGTTTTGGACACTCTCAGAGATTTTTAGACACTGAAACAGCACAACAAATTTCTTTAAAGTGTTCTGGTATGGTTGTATAACTAGACACATGTATGCTAAACAATTACTGGATAATTTACAAACAACTGCCAACAAAAAAAAATAAAGTGCTCTAAATAGAATACTTAAAGATTCCAATGAATTATGTCTTCATTCTATACTTATAGTTTTTAACATTATTATTCTGTTCAGAATATAACGTTTTAAGAGATGATATGTATGCAACTTATCTCAATTATCCTTTCATTGTTATTATTTTATTTTTGAAGTTAGTGATTATTAAAATAAACCCTTAATAATTTGAAACTCAAGGTAACTGATCCCAGGGTTCTCTCATATACAGCTCTAGAAACTCATGAATAATGATGAGGCTAGAGTTTTTGCTAGGCTTAGTGATTTCTTGTAGAGAAGATGTTATTTTAATATAAGATCACTGTAATGAACTAGAAGCCAACCCCTGGGTATAAACAGACACTGACAGGCTCATAGGCACAGGTAATGAAGGGACTGTTACCATAATGAATATTCTGTATTAGGTTTAATTACCAAGGAAGAAACCTGAGCTTTGATGATTTTTTAATAGAGGGTAGAATGCTTTTCTAATTTAGCATTTTTCATTTAAAAAAGTTCATTTGCCACTATATTTTACAATGTGAAAGATCATTCAAATGAGATAAGGGTAGAGATATGAAAAGTACATTTTCACAAAAAGCTCTTGTAAGAATTTCCTGCATTTTCCCTTGAAAGTGGTATTTCTTCTTACCCAATAAATGATGCCTAGTGCCAATTTTTCTTGTCCAAAATATGCAGTAGGATATTCATATATCTTGCCAAGATAGAGGAGGATTCAATTCTAATACTCAGTAGGGTATTGGACTGAAATTAGTAATGGTGCTATTTTTGTTTCTGCCAACTCAGAAATGAAACTAATCTTAGAAAAACACAGTTGAACCTTTTTCCTTAAGGACATAGGAAATTTATAACTTTGCCTATAGATATCAAGATCTTTGGAATTTGATATGATGACCAATGGCAATATGATTTGGTACCCTCCAGGAGTCATCATGCCCTGGCATATTAAATGCGAATGTGTGTGTGTGTGTGTGTGTGTGTGTGTGTGTGTGTGTGTGTGTTAGTATGTATGTAGTTTTACAGTCTTTTCTCATTTTGCTAAATAAAAAGTGAGATTGAATAGAGTATTTGAAACATGGAATACTTTCAAGACAAAGGTAGCAAGAAGAGAAGAAGTGAAGGAGAATAAAAATATCTACCAGTAGCAGTGATAATTATTAAAATCTGTCAAAGTACTGCCAGAATATATTTGTGACATGAACTCTGCTTTTTTAATTCTTCAGATAAAATTTACAGGAAACATTGGATTTTAGAGTCTTATTAAGGATAACTATCCTTCTTTGTATTCATTTGTTCTTTCATTGATTCTATTAAAGTTGCCATATATATTAAAATATATTTCTACCCTATTAGAGTTATTTTAATGTTTTCTAAATACATTTTCTGAATATATGATTATAAGAAATGAGTAAGTACTGCTTGGAGAGGTTTTTTTTTTTCAAAATAAAAAAGCAAATATATATATATATATATATATATATATATATCCCACAAGAGGATATTTTCATAATTCTGAGGAGCAGTTAAAATTATTATCACTTTAATATTAATAATCACGACCTTTTTTTAATGGAGATGGATTGAGACTTTAACTGGAGGCTTCACATTTACATGGCTGGACTCCAAGAAGGTATGACTTTTGCAGGGGAGATACAATTGGAGCTCATTTAGTCCATTTCCACCACAATGGGATTTTTAAAGTGCATAAAGAGGAGGAGGACCCACCCTGATAACAAATCACTTATCCAGGAACAATCTATTGTAATTGTAGAATTAGTCCCAAGAGTAACATCTGAAGGGTTTTGGTGGGACTAGCTTAAAATTAATATCTGAAAAGCCATAGTGATGTCAGTGCTTCTTCTTTCTACCCTATTTTATATTTATCTTATTTACTTTCCCCAATAATCAGCATTCTGCTTACCATTCATCTTCCATTAGAGAATAAACAGAGTTTGTTGAGTGTCTTGACAATGTACGTAATTGATTCATAGGAAGAAAGTGAAATAAAATTGTATTCAAGGGTACACAAATTTATTCATGCTTCCACTTAGTTGGAAGAATAGGCATTATTTAAGAAAGGAGTTGACAAAATAAAGGGCATCCAGAAGAATTTCAGATGTGGGTTGTGACCTATGGAAGTTACTTTTCCTGTCACCAGAAATAGAAATGTATTTTGGAGATCCCGCAGTGTAGCTTCTTAATGTCACATCTTTCAATGCTGAGATTCAGCTACAAATCAAATTATCAATACCTAGCTGATTTCACCAGTAATTAAGCCTGGGAAAAATAGACATTCTAGAGAATACAATGGAAATATATCTTTCATCTACATGTCCTATAAGCTAGCCACAGCCAAGAAAAATTTTATGAGTACTTTCTATGCAACTAATTTCTGGATTCTCTCAACATTATTTTACATACCCTCTGGATACTAGGAGAAATCCCTGTTTACCATAGCAGCACATTGACTCAAAGAAGGAAGAGTAAACAGGAAGCAGAGAGCTAAGGGCAAACATGCATGGAACCTGTGCATTCCACATTACAAACATTTTAAATTACATCCACTATGGGTATGCTTTTGTATTGTATTTTTCTGACACTTGGAGTGTAAATTTGTGAAATTAAATTCTGTTTGAGCCAGTGTCATCATTCACTGAAGAGAATGTATGGAAATCCCCAGAAGTCACATTTAATAGATGTTATTAATAAATTTCCAGAGGCAACTGAGGAATATTTTTGTATAAGAGAGAGCTAATTTGTAGCAAGAAAGCTTATGTGTGCTAGAAAATTTTTGACTAAATGATGAATAATAGCATGTTTTTAATATATGGGAGGACTAATATGTAGCAAGAAAACTAATGGGTACTGGGAGCCATTGTGAGTTAAATAATAAAATAATCAATAGCATCTAATTTCTTTCAAAGCTTCTTGAAGGTATTATCTGTGTTTAATTTGTCATTGCATCTCATACCTAGTATCAAACTTAGCATAAAAAGTCACCAATACATATCTATAGAATGAATTAATGTCTACCCATTTAATTAATGATGCATATTTATATTTACATTATCCTAGAACATCAAGATTCTGACTTTACTTTCTGTATTTTTATAAATAATAAATGAGGTAAATACCTGCACTCAAATTGTGCCTTAATTGTCTTTCACATCTAATTATTGGGGTTAAAATGAGCTATTCCTTAGTAGTCCTTGAATGGAGGTAATATAATTAATTTGGTATGAATTTCCAAAGTTAGAAATAAATTCAGCCAATATTCTTGAATATTTATCTGAAAGTATTATAACTGTTGGTTAAATTGATATGTATGGAAACATTAAGAAAAAAAGTTGATAAAACTTATCTCAAAGCATAGAATCTGTATGTTCAGAAAAGTTATCTAGTTAGGACCTGAGACTTCCAAGAGGCAAACAGCAGTAAATAACAACAGAGGTTCATGAACTCGTACAAAAAGAGGGTATGAACTCTGTAGGTCACCAATTTTTGTTTAGAGGAACATGAAAACTTGGGCAGAGCTAAACTGCTCAGAAAAACAAAGGAGCTTGGCGCAGTGGCACACACCTATAATTTCAGTACTTGGGAGGCTGAGACAAGAAGATTGAAGGTTCCAAGTCAGCCTCAGCTATTTAGGGATACTCTGAGCAACTTAATAAGAATCTGTCTCCATATTAAAAAATAAAATAGGTCTAGGGTTGTAGCTCAGAGGTAGAATACCCCTGGATTCATTTTCCCATACCACAATAAAAAAAAGGTCAAAGGATAATTTAAAAAAATTGTCTAATCAATATCTCAGGTTCTATTTTAAGAGCTTTGACTCACACTGCTTTAGAATATTATCAAATAATGGACTCCTTTCTAAAAATATTCGTTTGAAAAGGTGACAAACTATTGAGCAATCTTTATGTATAATCTTCACAAGAATGTAAGATTTACACATTTCAGTTGGGTCAGCAAGGAATTGACAAATTAATAGACAATGATCGTTAATTTTAACAGCTTTCTGGCTCTTGATGAGTTGATGAGAATGTGTTGCAAAGTCACTATCTTATGTGAAGTTTTGTATGGAATATAAATATATCTCCTAGCTCAGACCTGTTTCATCCACCACCTCCTTCTCTCTTTCACCTGAAGACTTAAAGTACTCCTTAGCCCTTTCTGTCCCAACTCCCAGATACTAAGAATCAAACCTTAGTTAACCTAAATATATATCCATAAGTTGTCTTTTTAATTATTTGTTTCCAAGAAAATAAAAATAGGATAAACCAAATTAGGGTCAAAATTATCTGCTAATCATTTATATTCAAGAGTGACAGATGGAGGGGACTGAATCAAAGTAGTAAGTAATCAAAGAAGTAAGAAAGCATGTTTGTATAAATAAATACTAGGTAAATTGTAATGTAAATATGCTATACACACACACACTGTTCTTTAAAAAAGTGACAGAAAAGCATGGCCAGGAGAAGTGAATCATTCAAATGATGAAGTGGCAGGTGCAACTTGTTCAAAGTGAGTTAGAAAGTTTTCTAATGGTAATTAGCATTGGTGATTTATTCACAGATACTCAAAGCATTTTATTCATCTGATTCCAGGAAGGATAAGAAGAGACAAACTACTTTATAGTCATGATGGCTTGGATACTGACCAGTAAGAATGGATGCCAATCCATTGATAGGATGAGATCCTGGGTGCTTTTAGACACTGGACCCCACAGATACTTGGGAGCAATTGGGACAGGGCAAAAGGGGTAACTTGCCAGTATACACAGAAGATTTAGTGGGTTAAGCTCATGAATTTGGCTATCTAACAAGCAGCATGGCTATATTGAAATAACTGTGATGATATATTCTGACTGAATACCAGCCCCCTGAAACCATAATACATGCATTAATTTAACAGAAGACACAATGGGCTTATGTCAGGTTTGTAAGTATTGGCTATGAATAAAATGTTTTTATATTCTCTTGACAAAAGATTGTGACATTTTATGTCACAGAAGGAAACAAGATTAAAGTAGTTTTCACCCAAGAATGTGGAAGTATAAATTTGTCATTATATGAACAGGTTTGCAGAGAGTTTCCAAGAACAAGATGTGTGGTAAAAAAAAAAACATTTTCTTGGATTATTACTTTTGAGATATGTAATAACACTTTTAACTGAATATGCATAATATGGCATAAGATATAAGGATGGGATAGAGTTATAGAAAAGATACCTGGGTTAGAAATCTGGAAGTTATCATAACATACATTTACAAAATGAAATAATATTATCGAGGGTTAAGGTATATATAGGAAACAGACATATTTCAATTACTGAGTTTTAGTATGTTTAAATATATAGAGAGGGGTGTAGCAAAGAACAATCAACAAGGACTAAGAAGGAAAAGAGAAGGCTGTAAGGAGAAGACACCATGCCTCTGATGACTTGGAAGCTACATATGAAAAGTGATTGGGTCATGTACTGCTCATCGTTGAGAGCGACCATACAATTTAGCATCCAAACCTGGATGCTCTGGAGAGTCAAAGTTGACATTTTAATTATTAAACAGAACAATAGGCACTACCTGAATATCCAGGACATATAGGATGTTGCATTAATCAGATTTTTGTTGCTGTGACTTGAAAAAAAACAACACAGAAGAAGAAAAGTTTATTTCAGCTCATAGTTTGAGTCCATGGTCAGCCAGCTCCATTCATTTGGGTTAAAGGTGAGCTGAACATCCTGCAAAAGGATGTGTTAGAGGAAAGATGATCAGCTCATGGCAGATGGGAGGGAGAGAAAAAGAAAGGGAGAGAGACAGTCTGTAGACAGGACAGAATTCCCAAAGGCACATCCTTCCAACTAGGTTCTACCTCTGAAAATTCTACCACTTCTTCATAATCCATTCATCTATGAACCTTTCAATAGGTTAATCTATTGATGAAGATATAATGCAAGGTATTCTTAAAACCCCCACCTCTGAGTATATTGCTACATTTGGAATATGCCTTCTGCAGAGTGTTTGGAGAACACTTTATGTCCAAATCATAGCAGATGCATAGTCAGACTACTGAAATAAAATTTTAAGACAGTGAACAGCCATAGAGGAAATGAAGGCTACTAAAGGGCACATTTTTGTGTGTGCAGATGTATGTATTTGTGTATGCATCATTTTTAATGGCAAAAAAGTGAGCCACTGATTGAGCTTTGTAAATAGATGCAAGAATGCACTGTATGCATGTCATAAAGCAATTTGTATCTAGGACAGGGAGTATCCAGTTGAAAAACTTCCACTAGCTCTAAAAGGCTGAGGGTCCATATTTTAAACATGAATGCTTTAATGCTGTGAGCCTGGGTTGTGTCATTTGGAATATTTTGTGGCTTGCCTCTAGAAGTCGAATTTAGCACCTTGGTGATATTAAAAGTTCTCCTCTCTTCAGGACCTAAGATGTCATTTGTCTGACATGAAAGCTTAGCCCAATAACAGTAAAACTCACTTGCAAGCCTGACTAAATAAATCAGGAAAGGCTGGCCAGGAAATATCTTCTAAATTCTATACACCAGAGTATTAGACGTGCAAGGGAGATGGGAGATGTAAGAGCAAGACCAGATGTTGCAGCCAAATTGCAGAAGCTTGGATTCTGTCTCTAGCGTCAACTAGCTACATAACTTTAGGTAAGTTTCCAAATCTTCCTGGAATTTAGCTTTCCAAATTATAAAAAAGAACTATATAAAAAAATAATTATGCTGACTTGTATCTGATGTGAGCAGAAAAGGAGTTAAAACCTATAAATTCTTTAGACCAATGTCCAACTCATAATAAATGCTCAACTAGGACTGCCTGCAATGATTTAAAAGTTGGGTGTGCAGCAATAAATTAAAACATGGAATTCAGACTTTACTGTCAATAAACCAGTAGGTTCTAATTTCTGCATGTAATTTAATAGCTGCTTAGATTGCATTACCAGAACAATATAAAACAAGTGGTGAGAGCCAAGGCAAGGGATTTAAGAACCTGCAACAATGCCCGAGTCAGGTCTCAAGAGTTATAGAAATTTGAGTATGGAAACTATTCTAACTTTTTTCCTCTTAGATAATATGACACAATAGTGTAAACCCATTCCTGCTTTAAAGCAAGCTTCTGTAAGGGAATAAAATAAGTAGTATCTTCAGGTTGGGCCTAAAACATAATTAGTAGTCAGATTTACACTATTTATCTGCTAGTGATACTTTGGAAAAAATTGTGTGATCTTTAATTTTAAAAATCAGATTCTCAGGAACAATATGAAAAAAATTGTTCTCTTCTAAATCCCAATTTCACTTATTTTAATTTTTTTCTTTTCATCTTTTCTCAATATAATTTCTTATCCCAGTATACTTATTTTTTGTGCTTTGAGTACTTTTACAAAATAAGTTCTACCCATATCCTGATTATTAGGGAAAGGCGTTTCTTGAAGTTATAGATATTTTTTATACCCTCAATCCCACAGAAGCCTGAGTAGAAGGTGTCATTTAGGCCATCACTTTTAATCAGGGAGCAGATGGTCTATGCTTATATTTAAATAAGTGATTTTACTCTTTCTAGCTATCTAGTGACATCTACATTGTTTAAAAAATGCTGCCTTTGGAATGGTGGGTATTATTTATATTGAGAAAAGTGTTCCTTGGTAATACTGGGACACAATAAAAAGTGAGACTATCTATAAACTGAATGTATTATACAATAATTTTATTCTTTACACATTCAACAGTAGCTGCAGTGATCTTAGTATGTTCAAGTGCCTAGTAATAGGCACTTTATCTATTTAAAAATATCTTAACTTTTTTTTGTGGTGGTGGTACTGGGGTTTCTGGAAACCCTACTACCTACAGGCTAAACTCCCAGACACCTATTTTATATATATTTTCATTTGGAAGCAGGGTCTCTTAAGACAGTGACACTGGCTTTGAACCTGCGCAATCCTCCTGTCTCCACTGCCCTAGTGCAGGGATTACAAGCATGCACCACCACGCCTGGCCAAAATATCTACAATTTTAATATCCAGAAAACCAAACTAGAGTTTTATACCTTTGTACCCACTACTAAAATTATTCAGGTGTTAACATTTTACCATGTTTGCTTTAAATATCTCATCCTTTGTAAAAATAAAATAAATTAATCACCATAGATACTACCAAATCCTTGCCTCTCCTCAGCTCCCCGGAAGTCACAACTATGCAGAAGCTGGTATTTGTCTATCCTCTGGAGAATCTTGCTTTGTTGTCACTTATTCATGCTTTCCAAAAGAGTATATTCTATTGGTATATGCACTTAAAATATTTTACATACATGGTATCATATTGTACGTATTAGTCACTTCCCCTCTACTTCATTTTTTTTATTTTCCCATTTTAGGTAATGCAGTTTACATATAGCAAAGCTAACTATTCTTATTGTAAACTTCTATATATCTTGACAATGTACCCATCATGTATTTGCTACCATATTCAAGAAAGTGAGCAGGTCTATCACCTCCCCAAAAGTCATGACTATAACCTTTAATTTTGACACTTATATTCTAGACTCTAGGACATGGGAAGCTTAGCCTTGCTTTTGAATCTCAAGGGTGTTTTGTCTGACTTTTTGTGACATCATTCTCCACTGGAAGCAAGAATGCCTGAGAACCAAGAGGGAGATGACTGGGGATGGACAAGAAAATTCACAAGCAGAAATCTCAGTGCATAATCCCACACTGATGTCCTAGTGCCTAGCCAAAGACAGATTCACAAGATACATAGGCTAAGTATTGAGAAAAGGAACAAATGAATGAAACAGTTTATGGGTCAGAGGATGAGTAGGTGACAGTTCTTTTCTATTCTTTCTGAAGATTGGGCATCACAAGAGAGACTTCAGAGCTGGGCAACTGGTTCTTTGTATTCTTCCTGTTTCTTTCATCTTCATCTGCAGGGGGACATGGGGAGCCAGCCCTAGGGCAAGGATGGATGTCCTGAATTCCCACCTCTGATATTGTTCAATGCAGCCTTGTAGGCTCTGCCTGGATTATGGGAGGGTCATCTTCTAGGCTCATCCTCCCTTGCTTACCATAATTCACCTAGTGAAACAGCAGCTCATTGATTTCTCTCCCCACTAGAAGAAATGAACTCACTTGGACTTTTAAGTACAAAATTTCAGTGAAGGACTGTTTTAAACTGTTAACTTTGAATTTACCCTTCCTAGCAAAGGAGAAAGACATAAAATTTTAGTTCTTGGTCCTAAGAGAGATACTCAGATCAGCATTTCAGAAAATTATGTTTGGGTGGCTCTGGATGATTCCTAGAATCTTAAGAAAATGAAAAAATTGCAGGATTGCTCACTAGAAAATGTACTTCCTTGTAGCTGCACTGGGATTCTAAATATTTCAAGAAATTTTCTATAATGTATATATAAAATATACTGTGGAAATTTGGCCATAGAAATAAACTTAGGAAAAAAATAAGGAGGTGTTCCTAATACCTGAAAATAAGCAAAAGTTCCTTAGAGATATGTCCTACGTTTGGATCTTAAAGTATGACAGTATGACTAAGAGTTCACATAGCAAAAAAAAAAAAAGCAAAAAGAGCATATCTTGGAGATATGGCCACAATGACTTGATCAAAGATGAACAATTAAACAAACAAAAGCATGAGAGATAAATAATCTAAGGTATGATAGGCAAGGCTGGGGAGGGAGACGGCCAAGACACAGTATAATTACTCAGTAGGCAAACAAATCAACCTATTCTATGGGCTACATTTCATATTTTATTAGCTTATTTTGATTAAGTTTATACAGAATTTTTGGTTTTTATAAAATAAGTTAAAAAATAGAAATTTCCTTGTTGAGTTGATCTGTGTTGTTGAGAGACACCATGTTCATGACACAAAAATGTCATTTTTGGAGTGACTGAGGGAACTTTCAGAAAATGAATAACAATGTTGACTATGGGGTATATATTTGAGAGATATATGATTATGAACAGAAAGAACACTAGGATAGTCTCCTTGTACTTTCCATAAGAGATGAGAAATATCTAGAGTAGGCTATAAATTTATTTCTCTTTTATTTTTTACTTTTTTATCCTGGTAACATCCTTTTTTACTGGTGCATTGTAAGCATACATCTTAAGGAAGTATAAGATGATAGAGGCATAAATGCATGCATCCCTTGTACAGCCCTTCCTCAATTCTCACCCATTCCTTTCCCCTCTCTCCTCATATTTGGCTCAGCGATTGACTTTGATATTTTTGTGAATGTATACCATGTATATTATGGAATTTCCCTATTCCCCCTCCCATCTCCTCAAGTAACTTTTTAGTCTTTTCCCCCCTTTAATGAATAACTAATTTTTTTCTTATGGTACTGGGGATGGAACACAGAGCTATTCTACCTCCAAGCTACTCCCCAACCCCGATCTTTTTATTCTTTATTTTGAAACAGAGTCTCACTGAGTTAAAAAGGGCCTCATTAACTGAGGATGGCAGAGAACCATGATCCTCATGGCTCAGCCTCCCAAATGCTGGGATTACAAGTGTGTGCCACTATGTCCAGCTTGAATAACTAATTCTTATAAGTAGAATCTCTTTCAAACTTAGCATTTTTTTAAAAAGTTTCTTTTTAAAATACTTTTAATATTCAAATCTAACATGAAATTGCATTAAACTGAAGAGCTTCTGTACAGCCAAAGAAACTATCAAGAACATTAAGCAAGAGCCAACAGAATGGGAGAAAAATTTTGTCACCTACTCTTCCAATAAAGGACTAATATCTAGAATATACAAAGAACTCAAGAAACTCAACACTAAGAAAACAAATAACCCAATCAAAAATGTGCAAGTGAACTAAATAGAGATTCACAAAAGAAGAAATTTAAGTGGCCAATAACTGTATGAAAAATGCTATAAACGTCATTAGCAATGAGAGAGATGCAAATCAAAACCCTGAGATTTCACCTAACTCCAACTAGATTGGAAATCATTCAATAGAAAAACAACAAATGTTGGCAAGGATGTGGAGAAGTGGGAACTCTAATACATTATTAGTGGGAATATAAATAAGTGCAACCACTTTGGAAAAGAGTATGGAGGATCCTCAAAAGAATGGGAATGAAACTACCATGTGATCCAGCAATACCACGTCTGGGTATCTACCCAAAAGAATGGAAACCAAAATACCAAATTAATGCATGCATATCTATGTACATAGCCACATAATTCACTATTGCCAATATGGAACCAGCCAAGATGTGCAACAACAGACGAATGGATTACAATACTATGAAATATATAGAAAATAGAATTTTAGTAAGCCATATATAAACAAAATTTCATCATTTACCTGGAAATAGATGGAACTGGAAAATATTATGCTGAGATTAGTCAGTCAAAAAAGTAAGAAGTTGGATGCTCTCCCTAATATGTGGAAGCTAGAGAGAAAATGGGTCAGAGGAGGAACTCTAGATGAAGAAGGAGATACTGTAGATGAGCAAATAAGGCGACCTAACTGAGGGGTCTTTGAGAGGGGAAGAGGGAAATTCCCTAACATACATGATGTACATTCACAAACATATCAAAGTCAATCATTAAGCCAAACATTAGTAGGGGGAGGAGGGAGGAGGGAGGAAATAGAGTGAGAATTAGGTAAGGGCTAATTGGGGGAAGTGTGCATGCATGCCACCAACATCTTGTATCCCATTAAGATATATAACTACAAGCCGGGTATGGTGGTGCACACTTGTAATCCCAGCATTTGGGAGGTTAAGAACTGAAGTTCGTGGTTTGCGGACAGCCTCAGCTACTTAGTGAGGCCCTCTGCAACTCAGTGAGACCGGCTTTCAAAATAAAGAATAAAAAAATAGGGCAGGGTGTGTGGCTTGGTGGTTGAATGTCCCTGGGTTCCATCCCCAGACCCACAAAAAAAAAAAAAAAAGAAAGAAAGAAAAGGAAAAAGGATATATATATATATATATATATATATATATATATATATATATATATATATATATTCTGCAGTGCATTAATAAAAATATTTAAAAAATAAATGTGAAGATCTGAATTCTCCTAGTCATATAAAGGTCATTTTTAACAATAATTGGAAAACCTGTTCATTTCAATTATTGGATAAAATAAAACCAATTAAGGATTGGAAAAAGTAGTACATTTTATAATTGTTACATTTAGTGAACAAAACTCATTTAGATAACAGTTGTAAGTCACTAATAAGCATATTGTAACAAATATTAACTTGTATTTTTCTGATAAATATAGTTTCATTGCTCTTTGAAAAGTCTGTTTTAAGTTCTTGTCCTAGAAATCTATCCAAGTTAATATTTCCACCTCGATATTTCTTAAGCTATGTTTAAGCATTTTATTTATTTATTTATTTATTTATTTATTTATTATTGTGTGTGTGTGTGTGTGTGTGTGTGTGTGTGTGTGTGTGTGTGTGGTACTGGGGTGTCTGGAAGCCCTTCTACCTCCGGGCTACACTCCCAGACCTATTTTATTTATTTGGAAACAGGGTCTCCTAAGCCAGCGTGTGCGGCTGGCTTCGAACCAGCGCGATCCTCCTGTCTCCACCTCCCAAGCGCAGGGATTACAAGCGTGCGCCACCACGCCCGGCGCTGTTTAAGCATTTTAAAATCCCACCAGAAAACATAACAAAGGCTCAAACCACAGTTTCACCTGCTTTATGACATCTTCCTTACACTCTTCTTGATGCATCCCTTTGGGAATATATCAAATGATATTTTCTTGAATCCAGTAGCTGAACCCTTAAATATTTGATTAATAAATCCATCATACTGAAGTTCCTATCTCAAATTTCATTGTAATGATTACTAGAATATTTTATTTTATGATATAATTGCATGAAATATTCTTGAAATTTACTCACAAATTGATTTTTGAATACACTATATTTTCAATTAACTATGAAGAAAGTTGTGAGAAACCCCTTGGGGGAAAATGATTTTTTGCCTAATTTACATAAATTTTAAATTATTAAATGAAAGAACAGCTTTATCCAATGAAATCACTCATCGATATCATTTTGTCAAGGGAGAATGTTTTGCATCCACAGATTTCTATTTATTGTAGTGAAATGATTGAAATTAGGATCTGTTCAAATGGATTGCTACAGAATTAAAATCTATTCTTATTTTTTCAATAGCCCCTTTTGTTTGCCCTTTCAATAGAATGCAAAATGATTCCTTAAATCTATGGAATTAAAATGGCTCCTAATAGTGATACTGAAATGTAAATCTACATCTTAAATAATGCTCTTTTTCCTGTCATTTTATAAGTGAATTAGAAAGAGAAGTTAATTAGAATGTATCCAGATACTATGGCAAGCCTGACAGAAAAACAGCCTCCTGATTGTTATTAGAAAGCATTTAGCTTATGGAAGAGAAGGTTCGATACAGATATCATGGTGCTTCACAAATATCTGAACTATTGTTCTATCCCTCTATAACCTTAGACTAAAGTATTGGATTCAGAAATAAGGGAGATTAGAACCCTAAAAGATTAACCACTAGACCTGCTCTAAATGTGACTAGGCTGTTTGTAAAAGTAGTGAGCTTAGAGTGCCTGGATATGCCTTTACAAAGCTGAATACAAATATCAGAGCTGGGCAGAATATAAACAGAATAAAAATTAGGACCTACATACTTAGGAGTATTGTGGACAGTGTGACCATTGTTCTTTGGTGGAAAGGGCAGAAGTCAACATTGGTGAAAGTAAATTTTTTAGGATATGGAAAACAGTTCAGAAAACCAAAGCAGAAACAATCCATTCAAACGGCAATGCAGTAATAACGAGACCGCTATGCAGGGTAACTATGGGGATCCCAGTGGCACGAAGCACATTACTTCAAAATACCAACCATCATGTGCACTGGTGCCGACCTATCCTTCGCATATCTGCCTGTGTGTAATCTAAAGTTCACAGTGCTGAGAAATTCTAACAGGGCCACTTACTCAACCTTGACTAAGGACAGAAAGACATTTCAATGACTTCCCAAAGAGACGATGGAGGGTTGCTCTAAAGGAACGCCAATGTATTGTTACTGAAGGAAGGAAGAGAGTGATGCCAGTCAGACAATTTAGCCGGGGTTTAACACCCATGATAAGTTACAGGTTAATGACAATGAAATAATGAATAATATATGCTAAATGCTGCTGTATGTTTTATAATATTAACTTAAGGAGGATTGGTATTGATAATCTTACTTTCCAGAAAAAGAATAAAATGTTAAGTGACTTACCCAAGGTCACAGAATTATCAAGTCACAGAGCTATTAATCCAGGATGTCTGGCACCATAATATGCTACCATAAAACTCAGTTCTCTGGTACCTTTTTATTTATTTATATTTGGGAGAGGTACTGGGGATTGAACCCAGGGGCATTATACCCTTGATGTATACACTCATCCTTTGTACATTTTTAGTTTGGAATAGGTCCTCTCTATGGTGCTTAGCGTCTCCCTAAGTTGAGGAGACTAATTTTGAATCTATCATCCCATCTCAGCCTCCCAAGTACTGTAATTACAGGTATGTACCATTATGCCTGGCTTCTCTATACTGATTAAATTTTAAACGAAACATATTCAAGGAAGTAAAGTGGACCAGTAAGTCTGAAGAAAAGGTAAATGAGAAAAGGAGAGGCATACATGCAGTCTAGATAATTCTATCATAGTACTTTAGTCTGTTTATGAAAAAGATTTTCCAATTTATTCTTAATAAATCAGAGGCACAGCAACAGCCTCCACTTTGACTTCACAAAATCCTGGAGGAGTAAATACACACAGAGACCACATGTAATTGACACTTCGGTGTCTTTTTCACAATTTACTATTATTTTCTCTTTTAAAAGAGCAGGGATCCGGTGTCTGCTCATGATCACAATATTCCATTTCATGTTCATCCAAAGATTAGAATTTCTGTACAAAACTGAGCCAGAGACGTTGCCACTTTATAATTCTCATCACAATACTGTATAGCATTACATAACTGGAAGCTTAGCCCCCACATGGTAGGTGGTTAGCAGATAATGAAATAATCATTCAAAGCCAGGCATGGCGGTGGTACACATAATCCCAGCATTTGAGAGGCAAAGACAGGAGGATCAGGGACAGCTTCAGATACTTAGTGAGGCTCTTTGCAACTCTGTGAGACCCTGTTTCAAAATAAAGAATAAAAAACTAGTGCTGGGGGCATAGCTTGGAGGTAGAATGCCCCTGGGTTCCATCCTCAGTAGCACAAAAACAATAACCAAAAAAGAACTCATCACTCAAATAATACCACACTATTCTTGTGGTTGTGGATGCATAGTTAGATCATTTCAGGATTGATCAGTCTTTATATAAACAAAAATATAACACCTTTTTGAAAATGATATTTTACAACAGCAGTGGTTCCAATACAGAAAATGATTACAGTAATAATTAGGGTTAATCTGTCATATGATAAAACATATATTAATGTTACATTGACTAAGATACTTTTATTGAACTCCAAAATGGACTAATGTCCAATGACACAGCTAATGTAAAAATTAGTTTCTCACTAACCATTGAAAAGATCAATGATCTATTATTTCAGTGTAGCTAGCAATGTATGTTCATTATAATTTGTAACCTGAATTTTGTATCCTGCCAAATTCTAACTTTGAATAGTTATTTTGCACATGAACAACACTGATATGTTTTTTTCCAGGCTGATAACATAATACTACATCAAAATTACTTCATCCTTGAACTAAAAGACTATCCCATCTTTCCCTGTTTTCAGTATCATTATATAATTAATAAATACATTCAGCCTATTTTATAATGTTATTGTAGCCAAAAACCTTAGAAGAGACATAGATGTTCTACAGTAAGTCTCTACATTTAGGATGAAATAGTCTGAAGCCTTTTATGGCAAACAGATTTTCAAATATATTTCCATACAAGTACAAACCTTTTTTTTTTTCTCCCTTGCCTCCACCCACATACACACCAGGAGCAAAGACAGCAGAAATCCACAAAGGAAAACTATTGGAGAATTGCAGGGGATCTGAGGTTGGGGGAGTGTATAAGTAGTTGCATTATATTAATTTTTCTCTTTTGTTACTTGATTATATTAAGTTGATCTGTATAAATAAACGTGGAGAATGGTTAGTTGCAATTATAATTACTTTGACTTCTCAAGTGCTATTTTCTTCTTGTGACAAATTTAAGGGCAGAAAGAAATGCCATCTGATAATAAATGGATTATAGGAATAATATTTAGCACGTAAGGCAGATGTTGGGGACATAATCCGATCTGGGTATACTTTTTATAATGATTATGGAGCAAATTTTTTTCCAGGACTTTTATCTAAAATAACTGACCTGGAATTTACTTTATTCCAAAGAACTGTAGAAGAGGAGAAGTTGGATCAGAAGTCAGATTTGCAAAGGCAGAGAAGAGAAAGAACAAAAACTTTGAACTAAAGTAGACTAGGTGGTCTATACCCATAACCCTAGTACTTGAGGGTTTAAGACAGGAAAATCACAGGCTCAAAGTCAGCCTCAGAAATTCAGCAAGGTCCTCAGCAACTTAGGGAGACCATATTCCAAATTAAAAATTAAATTAGGCATAGTGGCATAGTTTAGAGGTAGAATACTTCTGCATTCAAACCCCAGTACCCCAAGAAAATGAATTAAAAAAAAAAGCTTTTTTTTTCTTTTTGGCAGTACTGGGGATAGTTCTCATACAAGGAAAAATATTAAGAATGAAGGCTTAATTCTCACTAGAAACAATCAAAGCTAAAAGAAGGATATGCCTATTCTTAGCTAAATCCAGAAAATTAAGTTGGGAAAAGTCTTGAAAACATTTGTCAGGTGTATTGAGGTTATTTTTGCCCCACTGATGGAGGTTACAGCAGAAGATGGGAAAAGACATCTCACTGGTCAGGGATCAATGTGGGGATAGGCAGAAGAACTAAGATAACTTGAGGTTGTGCTTTTTCAAGTAGTGTTTACTTACTTATTTTGAGGATTCATTTTAGGTTGTCATTCTCAGGGGGGGAAAAGGCTTATTTTTAATAAGAGCCAGAGAAAGGAAAGAGGTAAAACAAATTCAGGATTCATTTCTTATTCTTTTCCACATCCCTCTACCCAAACTATCTGAAAGGTCTATGAATGCCAATTGCTAGTGTTAAACCTGTGTTTCAGCACAAGGCACCTTTTATAACTCTGCCTGACAGGCAGGCCTCAGAGTTTTCCTAAGGGCTCATATTAAGTAGAAACATTAAGGTTACAAATTTACACCTGAGGATTTCAATTCTAAAGATGAATATGTTAAGTTTCTCATAATGTGGTCTAGAAACCAGACACTCACTTCGGGAATGGGTTTAGAAAGCATTTTTATAAACTCTGAACCATGACATTTTGATTCCCAAAATTTGAATCCCAGAAATTTCATTTTGATGAGGTTCTTTTTACTCAGGCATCTTGTGCCAAAATTTGAAAAACACTAGTAAATATAATTGACATAGCATGTGTTTTCTTGGGTATGTTTGTATTCATGTGTTTTCATAAAAAATATTTCACAGAAAATAGTCATGTGAACAGGTATAAATTATTAAAATAATTGGTATTTAGCATCTCCGATTTTATGTTGTATATATTTTCTCTTCTAGTTATAGTAATACTCCACATCATCTTATCCATTCAAGCATTTTTACATCTAAGTTTTATTTTTTCAGTTCATGAGATACAACATAAAACACAGATACACTATTTACCTGAAAGGCACAAGAAACTAAAAGGTGGATGAATACATAGGATTGCATTAAACTGAAGAGCTTCTGGAGTTTCTGTAAAGCAAAGAAAACTGTTAAGAATTTCAATAGAGAGCCAATCAAATGGGAGAAAATTTTGTTAACTATTTCTCTGATAGAGGACTAATATCTAGAATATACAGAGAACTCAATAAACTCAGCACTAAGAAAACAAATATTCCAATAAAATGTGCAAATAAACTAAATAAACACTTCAAAAAAGAAGAAATTCATATGGCCAATAAATGTATGAACAATTGCTCAACATCATTAGCAATCAGAGAGATGCAAATCAAAACTACTCTGAGATTTCACCTAACTCCAGCTAGAATTGCAAATCATTGAAAACACAACAAATGCTAGCAAGGATGTGGAGAAGTGGAATTCTAATACATTGCTGGTGGAATTGCAAATTAGTGCATCCACTTTGGTAAACAGTATAGAAAATCCTCAGAAGAATGGGAAGAAGCCTATCATATGACCAGCAATACCATTTCTGGATAAGTACCCCAAAAATTAGAAACCAAACTACCAAACTAATGCATGATTATCTATGTTCATAGCTGCACAATTTTAAAAATTGCCAAACTATGGAAACAGCCAAGATATCCATCAACAGATAAATGGATTGCAAACAATATGAAAGATGTACACAATGGAATTTTACACAGCCATAAAGAAGAAAAAATTACATCATTTACAGGGAAATAGATGGAACTGGAGAACATTATGTTGAGTGATATTAGTCAGTCACAAAAAGTAAGAAATTGGATGCTCTCCCTAATATGTGAAAGCTAGGCAGAAAATGGGTCATAGGGGGAACTCTAGACGAAGGAGAAACTACAGATGAACAAATAAGGCAAACTGAGGGGATGAGAGAGGGGAAATGTACATGTATATGATGTACACTCACAAACATATCAATATCAGTCATTAAGCCAAACATGGGAAGGAGGGAGAGGTGAGGGAATGGGGTGGGAATTGGGGAAGGGCTAAATGTATGATGTGTGCATGTATGCCTTTACCATCTTGTACTCCATTAAAATGTATGACTAAAATGTACATATATATATATATATATATATATATATATATATATATGAAGTAGAAATACAGCAAAGTTAAAAGAGGATGTAAAAATATATACAACACAGAATAATATTATAAATGAAAGCCTTAACATTTCAAGATGATAGAATGTAAAGTTCATCAAGAGGATAGCTGTAACAATACTAAATGCTTAATCATTTAACTAGACAGTTTCAAATATAAGGCAATATTTGGAAGAATTAATGCAAAAAATAGACAAATACAGTTGCTACATAAAAGGTTGTGATCACTTTAGAAAATTCTTTAAGTTTCTTAATGCAGTTAAGCATATACTTACTCTATGATCCAATGAGTCACTCCTAGAGATTTAAATACCAGAAATGAAAACTTGGATTTGTTAAATATATTGTACATACTCACTGCTGCATTATCCATCATAGCCCCTAAATGGAGCCAACACCGATATTTATGAAGAGAAGAATGGATAAACAAAAAATACACATTCTGCTGTAGTATATCACTCACTAAATATATGAATATAAAATCTTTTTATAAAACTAAGTACTATTTATTTTAAGTAGTAATATCAAAACACATATTATTACTTGTCACAATGTATCATAAAATCAGCATCTTAAAATCAGATACAAAATTTTATATAAAGTGCAATTTGATTTAGATGAAGTTCAAGAACAGGAAAAACATCTATATTTACAGTGAAATTGAGAAAAAACATTTTTTTGGTAATAGAAAAAAAGATAATTGTGGTTGTGGGTTTCAGCCAAAATTATATGCAAATGTCATTGTATTTTAATTTTGGCTCAATCACTCCATTGCGTCATCTGCTCTCATCATTCATGCTATTTCTTGCCTTGGTATACTGTGGTTATTTTAGTTCTGTATACATGACTAATAGATCTGAATGTCACACTACCTTGCACTGTGAAGACTATACAATATTTTCAAGGATATATAAAGTTCTGTTTTAATTCACATTGTGAATAGCCCTAAGTTCTAGTTGCCACTACATACATAGAAACAACTAAACAAAAACACAAAAGAAACTTCTCAGCACCACTATAATTACTGGGGTACATCTGAACTTCAGTGATTTCTCTCCTGGCTGATTGTTTGCCTCATTTTTGTTAAAAATATTTAATCAGTTTTATTATTTTAGCAATCAAATATTTCAATTATTTGCATGCCCCATTCTGTAGCATATTCCCTCTCTCAAGAGGTAAAATTCCGTACCAGGGGCCTTTCTTATTTTTATTAGTGCATTGTAATTATATATCATAATGAGAGATAATATGCTACAAACAAATGCACACGTCATCTGGTGTACTTCTCACTGTATCTCTCCCTGTCCCCCTTTCACTGTCCCCCTACATCTTAGTGACATTGTAGTCATACCTCCATGTATGGGCACAATTTTGTTCAAACTGTTCTCTTTCTCAGCCCTTCTAAAGGTTGGGTGGATAGTGGTCTAGATTCCGGGTAGAGAGAGCCAGCTATAGAAGAGAGGGGTAAACAGAGGATTGAGAAAACAGTGAAATGAAGCCCATGTCTGGCACCACAGTCAAAGCAAGCATGTAGAACAGACAGAAGCATCAAAACACCACGCTGTTTCTTTGCTGAAGCCATCAAGCTCTCCTGGGGTCTCTTGGTGTAAAGACACCGCAGGCCTGATGCAGTGTCTTTGACCTCAGCTCACACCACTTTATCCTTTGACCACTCAGTGCAGCCTCTCTTTGCTCCTCATGCTCAGGCTGTTTGCTTTGCCTGGACTTCTTTTCTGAAGATAAACTAGTGGCTTAACTATTTAAATTATCAATTTAAAGCCAAAGGAGTCATACTCAAATATTACCTTTGATGAGCTCACCATTATTATGTTATTTGAAAGGGTCATATCTCTCCAGTCATGTACTCTGTCTTACACCAGACCATTATATTTGGTTATTATTGACTTTATTATTTAAAAAACTCTTATGTTTTAGAAAATACCATATTTTTACTAATTATATTAACAGTTATGACCTGTCTTTCCTTACCTAACACAAATGCAATTAACTTCTTTCTTTCTTTCTTTCTTTTTGCAGCAGGAATCTTTTCTGATGTATCCTTAAGCTGCTATAGGGCTTCAGATAGCAGGACTCTAAATTATTTTTTTTAGTAAAAGGAGAATATTTAAAGAGATAATACATCAGGCATACATGATTGTAATCCCAGTATTTGGGAGGCAGAGACAGAAGGATGATAGGCTCACAGCCAGCCTCAGGTACATAGTGAGGCCTTACACAACTTACTGTGACCCTGTTTCAAAACAAAAAATATAAATAGAGCTGGGGATGTATCTCAGAATGTCCCTGTGTTAAATCTCTAGTACCATACTGCTAAAAATATAAAAATAAAGGGATAATACATGTGTGTGTCATGTCAATATCACTCTGAACAACATTCTGATGTGAGACTATAATGCACAAATAAAAGTGTATAAAAATTATTTAATTGTAGAATTTAAAAAAGGGATACTCAACAAGCAGAGCTCAGCAGCACTTTAGAAACATTTCATATTGACATAACGGTGCAGATATCTAAACAATATAAATGTTGTTTGAAATATTTCACTGCTGTTTTCATCCCTTTTGATCTTCAGAGGTAATACTAACACTATGAATTATAATCATAATCATTATCATCATCATCTCTGAAAGGTTCAGAAATTTATCTAAAGAAAATCTTAACATAAGATAGTCTCTGGGATCCCTCTTATTTTTCTGCCATTCTCCGTAAAAAAAAAAAATCAATAAATGAGAACAAAACTGGGGACAGTTCAGTATTTCTGGAGTTAGTGCTATAGACATCATTGTAGTACTTTCTATGCAAGAATATTAAATGCTCCCCAATACTACCATTCTGTCTACCTTATTCAAATTCTGTGTGTATACCAATATTGTTTTCGGAAAACAAACAATTTCAGAGTTATGATAAGAATATATTTATTTTATATTGGATATTGCATGTCCTGTAGCAAAAAAATAGAAGTGTACAGTTTTATATCTGAGATTAAATCCAGTTATTCTCTTTACAGAGATATGGTTATTTTGTACTGGGGATTGAACCCAGGGGCAGTGTATCTTCAGGATACACTTTTAGCTCTTTTATTTATTTTTCTTGAAACAGTGTCTTGATATATTGTTGAGAGTCTTCCTACATTGAGGAGCTGTCCCTAATTTTGTGGTCCTCCTATATCAGCCTCTCTGGTATTGGGATTATAGGTGTGAATTGCCATGTCTTGCTTATATGGCCTTGAGCATGTAACTAAACTGTAAATGTTTAGTTGGGTAATTTTGATTTGAAGGTAAGGATAATATTAACTATTATAAGGACTAAATGAGATCATGTACATAATTTATAATGGCCAAGATAGTGTCCAGAACAAGAGGCAAACAGAATATGGCTGATCATAACTAAACTTAATGAAGCACTTCTTATTCTGGTATGTTAAGTGAAATTAGCCAGTTACAGAAAGTACAGAGTCATAGCCCAGCTTGGTGACGCACAATTGTAATCTCTGGGCTTGGGAGGCAGAGACAGGAGGATCACGCAGGTTCGAAGCCAGCCTTACTGGCTTAAGAGACCCTGTTTCCAAATAAAAATATAAAAAGAGGTCTTGGAGTGTAGCCCAGAGTTAGAAGGGTTTCCAGGAACCCCAGTACCACCAAAAGAAAGAAAGGAAAGGAAAGGAAAGGAAAGGAAAGGAAAGGAAAGGAGGAAGGAAGGAAGGAAGGAAGGAAGGAAGGAAGGAAGGAAGGAAGGAGAAAGAAAGAAAGAAAGAAAGAAAGAAAGAAAGAAAGAATTAATAGAGTCATGTGTTTTCTCTCATACACAGAAACTAGGGAATAAGTTGGGTGTGGTGGTCACACTTGAAATCCCAGCATCTGAGAGGCTGAGACAGGAGGATCATGGTTTACAGACAGCCTCAGCTACTACTGAGACCCTGTTTCAAAGTAAAGAATAAAAAATAGGGCTAGGGGTATTAATCACAGGTAGAATGACCCTGGGCTAGAAATAGAACGGACCTGGATTCTATCCCCAATATAAAAAATAAAAAATAAAAAAAACTAAGAAATATTTGGGATACCAGAGGGACTTCAGTAGAACAAGAGAGGTAGATAGGGGAGGGTAGGAATGGAAAGAAGAGGGAGTATTAATGCAGAAAATTTTTCCATTGATATGATATACATATGTGAGAATACCGATGCCAATCTGAAACATTCTCATAAATATTACATGTGTTCATTCCATGGAACAATCTACTAAGGTAAGAAGTACAATCTGCTTTTCCCCTGTGAGAAAATAAAAGTTTCATAAAATCACTGTATTTGGAAGCAGCTGAGTCATTAAAGTAATATTTTAACCAGAGGTAGAAGAATAACAAATAACACGTGTTTGATACATGACTCACACCCTGCATGTGGATATACCACTTCCTTTTCTCATTTCCCTCATATAAAATAAATGTCCGCACTGCCTTGATTTTCAAACTAATTTAATAAAACCATCCCTCTCTATTTTGGGGCTTTTTAGTATTGATTTTTAAGTTAGAGAGTTCTTCTTCTCTCCAATCTGCCCCTTGTCATCTTCCCAAACCACTGACATTTAGCTTCTATGCAGGAAGAGAGAGAGCTTTTATTTTGTAAATTCAATTCACACAGCTCCAAAATAAAGAAACAAAACCTTCTGAACACTATGTTTGGCACTGCTGTGGTTACAGGAGCAATCACAGATATAGGCCGGTATAAAATCTAAGCAAAAGGAGGCAAGAGGGGGCCTGAGGTGTATTTCAGGTTGAAAATCAAAAGAAGAAACAGAGCAAAGGGGTTCTTGAATGTAGATGCATCCTCATGTTTGTGTGCCCCCCAACAAAATACTGAGCAATAATTTGGGAAAGTAAATCTACACCTAAAATTAAAATGTGTAAACCCTGTCCACTGAAACTGACCCATTTCTGAGGAATGGACACATCAAAGGGAAAAGAAAGAGTCTGCCCTGTAGATATGGTAAACACAGGCTTTTTCAAAAGGCCATGTGTAAAATTTAAAGCTATATACATCAAAAGAGTAACTGAGCTCTCCATGGCCTGTCAGAAATTGGCTAAAACTAAAGTAAAGGAGAAATATAAAGGAAGAAATCAAGGTGATAGCTTCAGTCTCAAGCAGAAGAGTGGCACTGATTGCAGAATGTAACAAGCCCTTACTAGATATTGATCACTCTTTGACAATCTCAATCTATGTCTGTATCTATCATCTCAGTTAACTCTCAGAAAGCTCCTTGAGTAGAATTATTACCTGTATTATTGTGATTAGTAAAGTAAGGCTTGAAATATAAAGGCTTAAGATAACCCACCTATATAATTTAAAGATATGATTCAAACTTAAATCTGTATTATTTCTAAGTCTCTTCTCTTAATTACTAAACTATCCTTTTTAAAAAAAGCATCATTCCAGTTCTTGGACTGTTTTGTCTGAGCCCTCTTACATGCAGCCATACCATAAGTATGGATGGAAAACAATATTCCATTATGTCCTTTTCAGCAATTTGCTGTTCAGGACCACATAATGTTTAACCATGGCCTATTAAATACATATTGTATCCTTCTGTGCCAGAAATGGGAATCCATTGAAACAAGCAATTGAGCTTTATGGTCATTTTATTTCTTTCTAAATTCCCTCTACCAACCTCTTTCTCTAAAGCAATAAGGCAAATATCACATTAGTTGTCTTCAGAGTATATGAAAATATCTGAGCTATTAGGAGATCTTAACGGGTAATAAACATATAGTTTCTGTTATAAAATTTTCTCTCTTGTTGGCCAAATCTCTTCCTGGAATAGGCTGGAGTCCCACATTTGGTTTGGTTATTTGAATTTGCAAGAAGAATATGTAAATGAGTCGGTTATACATACAATAAGTATGAATGCAACATTCAACCTGGAATTGTGAGAGAATTAACTACTGGTCAAAGCATCGAGACATCATCATATACTGGAATTATTCTTGAAAAACTGACATCACTTACCTGGCCATGTGTTGTTGCATCTCCTAAAAAGTATGAAATAAATTAGGCATACTCTTTTACTTTTAGACTATTCTTAGCAAGCCAGGGACTTATCTTGCCACTACCAGATATTTATTTGAAACTCAACAATGCACTCTATTCTTTAAAGGGTGAAGCTGGTTTGCTCAAAATGAAAAAAAAATACACATCAGGATCTATTTGATAGGAAGCTAGAAATATCTTAAAGATTATCCAACCCACTCCTTCCCTGCACAGATGAAACCAATCAATATGGTTCTTTACTTACAATATGGTCTAAATTGTCAGGTTGTACAAGGTTTATAAAATCCTAAAGACAGAAATACTGTCCCTCTTTCTCCAACTTATTGAACATTATGGTCTTTTCTAAAACAGTACACCTTTTATATTGCATATATTATTAACCACTCAAAGCAAAGCCTTCATATATGTATCTCTATTATTATTTATATGAGAATTCCTAAAAATTTAGATTTCTTGGCCTTAAAATACTATGTCTGAATTTTATGCAAAATGGATTAAATTCACTCAAGTCATATTTCTAGAAGCCATGTAAACTCAAGGATAAGAGGTTTCATTTATTTAAAATGAATGTATCCCTGATATAAATATTAAATATGTTAATCTATATTACCGAATGGATAAATTTGTTGAAAAGTAATTTTTGAAATAGAATGGGGCTTGAAATATCTAAAACATATATTCAGCAAAAGTATCAAGAAATAAATTCAGATCCAGATTATTCTCATGCCCTATTCAATACTTCCAAAATTCTTTTATGGAAGAAAAAATAATTCACATTTGAATTGTCCAAAATATAGCATGTTGCTTAAAATTTCAAGGATGTTGACCCATGACATCTTTTGAGACTTAGATGGGCAGATCAGTTCATTATCTGGAAGCTTATGAACAGCTGTCAGCAATAATTTCTAATGGCTTCATTTGATTCTGATACATGATGGTCTGACCTCATCATCTGGGGCCATCTGTGATCATGGCAGGCAGCCCTGAGTGAGGTGGCCAGTGATAGGCCATTGGCTGCCTGACACAGGTGGGAGGAGAGGATGGGTGGAGTTGGGCTGGCAATAGTAGTGCTGTGACCACACCAATCACTTCATGCCAGCAGCCAGACCACCTCACAAATCTACCCTTCTTGGCATTCACAAACAGCCGGAGACAAATAAAACAGTATACAATAAATTCTGGTGAACACTGTAAAACCAAAGAAATTATAGGTTGGAGTAAAGGTACAGCAACTGGAAATGGAACCTGAAGGAGAAAAAAATACATTGAAATGTAATCATGGGCATGACATAACAATGTAAACTTAGGGTTAACAATTCTACTTGTATAAGTTGACAAAACTGAGATTGAAAGTGAAGTTAACACATTCATTTGTTACTCATGAATTTATACAAAGCCACTACTCCTTATACTTAAGCGCTAAGAAGATAAGAATTATCTGCTTGTTTAAACATAGTAGCCATTTTCTAAACCTGTGTGAATAAATCTTACAAATTTCTGTTGTTGAAGACAGTATGACACATTTTAGTAACATAAAGTCTGAATAAAACAAATAAAATTCTGAATGCTAATTAACATTTACTGCACATACAACTCTGAACTAGTTAGGGCTTTGATTGGATGGAGAAGGGACAAAGCCATGAACAAATAAAATGGGCTTATATTTTGTCATGTCTTTTTAAAAAAGAAAGGAAAGAAGGATGGAAACATAGAAAAGTAAGCATGAGAAAAATAGGAATGTAAAAAGAAAAGAGGAGCCGTGCATGGTGGTACACACTTGTAATCCCCACACTTGGGAGGCAGAGAGAGAAGAGACCCTGTTTCCAAATAAAAAAGTATAAAAATAGGTCTGGGAGTGTAGCCTGGAGATAGAAGTGTTTCCAGGAACCCCAGTACCACCAAAAAAAAAAAAAAAAAAAGAAAAAGAAAGAAAATAGAAAGAATGAGAAAAATAAATAGAAAAAGTCAATAAGTCCATAAAAGATGCTCAACAACAGTGACAGAGAAATGTAAGATAAAAGCATAAGATACCACTTCATACCAATTTAAAAACAAATTTTTGGTGCATTGTAGTCATACATCTTAATGGGATACAAGATGGTAAAGGCATACATGCACAAATCACCCACTTAGCCTTTACTCAATTCCCGCCCTATTCCCTCCCCCTCCCTTCTTCTCATGTTTGGCTCAGTGATTGACATTGATATGTATGTTAAAGTATATCATGTGTATTACAGAATTTCCCTTTTTCTTCCTCCTATCCCCTCAGTTAGATCACCTTATTTGCTCATCTATAGTATCTCCTTCTTTGTCTAGAGTTCCTCCTATGACCCATTTTCTCCTTAGCGTCTGCATATTAGGGAAAGCATTTGATTTCTAATTTTTTGTGACTGACTAATCTCACTTAGCATAATGTCCTCCAGTTCCATCTATTTCCCTAGAAATGGTGCAACTGTGTTTTGCTTTATGTCTGAGTAGAATTCCATTGTGTATATACCCCACAGCTTTTTAATCCATTCATCTGTTGATGGACATCTTGCTTGTTCCATAGTTTGCGATGGTGAATTGTGCAGCTTTGAACATAGATACACATGCATTAGTTTGGTACTTTGGTTTCCATTCTTTTGAGTAGATATCCAGAAGTGGTATTGCTGGACTTTATAGAGGCTTCCAGTGGGATAGAGAGGGAGGAGAATGTAAGGTTATTGCCAATGGGGATAAAGTTTTGGTTTGAGATAATAAAACCTGTTTTAGAAATGAATATTGATAGTTTATTTCCAGTTTTATATCATATGTCTTTTACCACAATGATAAGAACATTAAGTAGAATATTTCAGAAAAATGAAAAAATTAAAAAAATTGTAAAGTGTTTCGCTCCCTCTTCAGTCTTTGATTTTTCTCATACCCAGATTCTCCAATGAAGGGTTAATGGAAATGAACGATAATTTCATCCAAATCACCCCAAGGATAATTTAAGAAATATGTAATGCAGAAGACTTCTTATTTCCCCAGAGTCTCACCAACATTATTGTTATTTGGCTCCTTTATAATTGCCAGTCTGATTGGGGTTAGATGGAATCTCTATGTAGTTTTTATTTGCATCGCCCAGATTGCTAATGATGTTGAACATTTTTTCATGTATATATTAGCCATTTGTATCTCTTCTATTGTGAAATGTCTATTCAATTCAGTTCTCCATTTCCTGATTGAGTTATTTGTTTTTCTATTATTTTTTTAAGTTTTTTGTATATTCTAGATATTGGACCTCTTTCAGAGAGATAGGTAGTAAAGGTCTTCCATTCTCTAGACTTTCTCTTTAGATTCTTGTTGATATCCTTTGATGAACAAAAACTCATTATTTGATGTCATCCCACTTATTAATTCTTGTTTTAATTTCTTGAACTTTGGGGGTCTTGTTGAGGATGTTTCTACCTGTGCTTATATGTAGGAATGTTGAACTTATGCCCTCCTCTAACAGCTTCATAAATTCTGGTCTAACTTCCAGCTATCTTATCCATCTCAAATTGATTCCTATGCAGAGTGAATGGTAAGGATTTAGTTCCATTTTTTTCTACAAATGGAGTCAGTTTTCTAGAATCATTTGAGATTGGAAACTAGTTCAGTCACTATGGAGATCAGTGTGGAGATTCCTTATTAAATTGAGAATTGATCCACCATATGATACATCATACCACTACTGGGTATCTTTCAAAATGGGTTGAAACCAGAGAACTACAGTAATATATGCATACTCATGTTTATAGCAGGACAATTCCCAATAGCCAAACTATGGAAATAGCCTAGGTGTCCATCAAGAGATGGATTACAAAACTATGGAAAATACACAGTGGAATTCTACTCAGCAATAAAGATGAACAAAAATATGTTCCTTGCAAGAAAATGGGAGGACCTGGAGAACATTTTGTTAAGTAAGATTAGCCAATCAGAGAGAGAGAGAAATGTCATATACTTTCTTGAATTCTTTAATATGTGCAGTATAGGAAGTAATTGGGATAAAAGAGAGCCTCCAGGTAATTGAAGAAAAATATCAGTGGAGCCAGGGAGGAGATAGAAGGGTAGGGAGGAGGAAGAGAGGTTCATTAATGAAAATGCTACCATAGACTATATGTATACATTTGAATATATATCAACGTCAATCTGAGTGCTCTGTATTGGGAAAAAGGGAAATGAAGAGGTTGGGGAAGGGCAACAAGTACAGTGTGCATGTGGGTCATTGTCAACATGATTTATATTATAATGTGAGAATACACCAAAAAAGCACAAAAATAAATATGTAATATAGAGCTAAGACATTCAGATCATTGGATTTCTCTGATGCATTCTTTTCTAATTATGTTCAAGTTTAGAATTTTTGTTGTTATTTTGGAGGCAAATTTCCACTGTTGCCTTAGTATGTGCAAGGAAGAACATATCAGTCACTCCTGGCAACCACTTTGAAGCAAGGAGGAAAATATCCTGATAATATATGCAGCACATGGAGAAGGTTAGCCTAGAAAAAGTGTTCTCAGAATAGAGCTGGCACCTTTACAGAACAGTACTTGAATCCTACCCTGTCTCTGTCTTGTTCAAAATTTCTGAAATGTCTTTTCTAATGTTTTTGCCAAAATAGTTGTTAGAAACTAACAATTATCAGTGAGGCTTTCTTTAGAGTTGCATTTTTTATTTAATATAATATGTTTGAAAAAATCAGATCTTCATAAAGATAACTAATACAATGACTCACTAATTTCATGAACCATCATCTAAAGCCTGATTTTTTTTGTTGTTGTTGGCCTCAGAGAACTTCCATATCCCTATTTAAAGAGGCAAAGTAATTTATAGAACGTGGTTGGTTTGTTGTAGAATTGCTTGATAAGTATGTCCATGTGCTGAGTATTTTCATCATTAGATTAAGTTATTTTCTACCAAGAAAAGAAAGGTTTGTTTTGTTTTCTGTTCTTCCTAATGATTGAGATCCTGTTCTTCCTTTGATTGATATCCTGTAGTTTAGTGAAGGAATTAAAAACTACATGTGATCAAATGTCCCTGATTTGTTTGGAAATGCCAATTACATGGTGTCTGGATGATCTCTCCAAGTATATGTATTTAGTATTATATCAAACAGAAGTATATTCCTGAATAACAAAGGGATAGAATCCAAAGCAAGGCTGGCATAAAGCTTCCTCATGTAGGAGCTCCTGTCTCTTCTGCAGTTTTAATAAAATTATATTTATTTCCCACTTGCAATGTATAAATAACATTGATTTAATATATACAGGTAGACTATCTATACTCACAAATGCATCCTCATATACATTGCATACATGTATAAAATAAGCCTCATCCCTTACAGATTTATTCTGAGAACAGAATTCTCAATGAAGAACTTAGATAAAAAAAATAGCAATTAGTCATAATACAATTTATCCATCTGAAAGATCTCTGGGAAATGCCAAGTCTTCTAATCCTAAGAGAAAGCCCACTCTCTTTTATGGGATGAAAATGCCCTCGAAATGAGTCTATTTTTACTTTTTATAATTTTACTAGTTCCTTAAAATATATATTTGAATCGTGAAATTCAAATTAATGCATTCATATATGCATGCAACATCTCTAGGTGTGTTTTCCTCTGCGTCCCACACTCTAACACTTCTTCCCTCCCCCTACGTGTTACTGAGTTGTTAATGATAACTTTATCTATGATCATAACACTCTTTTGTCTGTTTCCTTCCTCAAGCCTCCTTTGTTACTTTCCTTCCTGCCTCTTTTGACCCACTTCTACTATTCTACTGGTCATTCTCCTAATTTTAATGCATTCCCTTCTTTGCATACATTTTTCTATCATTAAATAAAATAGTATTTACCTTACACATACAGGTAAAATAGACATGTTTCACTTTGAGGCTATTGCAAAACCATAGAAAAGTCCTGGTGGTCAAAAAAAAATACTTTCTCATTGCCAATTGCTACATAAAATATCCAACAAAAAATTCAAACTTGTAGTCACCAGTAATACAGAACCCCAAAATATAAGTAAGTCTCTTTGAAATGAGTCATTCATAACATTACTAAATTTAATTTTGAAAAAATTATTTGGAACCATAATATTTTCTTAAGATTTGATTCAATTGTGAGGGGTTAGGAAATGAGTGTATTATACACAGACAAAAGTATGACCTTTGCATTCAGATGACCCTAAGTTAAAATTTGACTTTGTCCCCTTTTTAGCTGTGACCTTGGATATCATTATTTAATCTTTCAGAGTCCTGCAAGATTGCTACCAGAACTAAATAAAATGTAAAACACTCAATCGTCAATAATTCCTCAAAAAATAAACAACAACAGAATTTCTACGGCCTGACAGACAAAGGGCACTGGGGGAAGAGGAATACAGAAGATAGAAAAGGATAGGGATGTGGAAGAGAAGGACCACTCTGTTATAAGTTTCATTTGTTTCCCATAGTTGACAACTCCCCCCCTTGAATAAAGCTCAGGAACCCACAGCAAGCTCACAAGATCTTGCCAGCCCTGCATTCTTTAGCTGTAATATAGTTAGTCTGATTAAACCTAACTTATTTGGTTTCACTGTCATGTTATGACAAGGATTACCATTGCCAAAATCATTTTAATCTTTACTTGGTTGCCCATATTAAGGATTTGCTATGATGGACCCTGCCAGGTGTAGTTAGCTAGAAATATTACTCAGAGACAGCAAGAAGCCCATGAATTTCCACTGCTAAATTAGAAGTGTGAAAATCGATTTTTCATGAAATGGAAGATTAGTAGTTATCCAAGTTTTGACGAGAAGGTGTCAGTAACTATAGCACAGAGAATACACATTCTAACCCATTATCAATCAAAAGTAATTCAATTTCAAACATACTCACTGGTCTCCCTAAAACTTAAAATTAAAACAAGCCAAGAAATGAAGCAATAGAATCCAAACAAAACAGTGGGTTCTAAAACAGTCATTTGGGCCAGGCGTGGTGGCGCAAGTTTGTAATCCCAGCATTCCAGAGGCAGAGACCTGAGGATGGCAGTTTGAGGACAGCTTCAGGTCCTTAGCGAGCCCTTCTCAACTCAACGAGACACTCTTCCAAAATAAAGTATAAAAAACAGGGCTTGGAATGTAGCAGAGGTAGAATTGCCCCTGGGTTCTACCCCCAGTATCAGAAAATAAATAAATAAATAAATAAATAAATAAATAAATAAACTAAAAACAAGGGCTGGGGGTATAGCTAGGAGGTACAATGTCCTTAGCTTCCATCCCTGGTACTGCAAAAAAAAAAGTAAATAAATAAATATAAATAAATACATAAAAATATAAATAAAACATTCATTTGGATATTAGATAAAAGAAAACTAATGGTTTGGATGTTGTAGTCAGGTAGATACTAGCTGAAGTACAATGTCCAACACCTGCTATTTTTTTAATCTAGTGAAAGGTGTGAACCTCCCAAATTTACATAGAATGCATTCGCAAAATAGAGATAACTGTAGTTTGTTTGTAATTTTGAGGATTGAACCCAGAGGTATTTTACCTCTGAGCTACAACCGCAGCTGTATTTATTTGATTTTATTTCAAAACAGTCTCATTAAGTTGTTGAGGCCTCACTAAGTTGCTGAAGTTAGCCTTGAACCTGCAATCTTCTTGACTCAGCCTTCCAAATATTGGAATTATAGGTATGTACCACCATGCCTGGCTGATATTTGTATTTTTAATCATATAGAATCACTGTAGAAATCCAAGTAGGTATATAATGTTGCACATAGGCAAACATATATCGAATGATCACAACTGTTATTTTTATTCTCACTTGCACATCAGTACTGAATAGTGAAAATAAAAACAAACATAAATAAATTTACTAACCCCCAGCTAGAAACAAACAAAAAAACCAGCATTCTTCTTAAATCTTGGGTCTTACTTATGCAGTATATATTAATAAAAGATTAGTTCACTCCCATATGTTGTCATTCTTAAAACTAATTTAAAGTAAATATTTGAATGCCTTAATATTTCATAATAACTTTGAAAAATGAAATGATCTCTCAATGTTGGCATTTTATTTGTAAAAATACACAAAGGAAATGTGTTTAAATTTAACACTCTAAGACCTCTTTTTCACTTGCACAATAGTTTGACAGTTACCATTGTTTTTTGAGAAACATGATTATTCC